>NC_039362.1:11960852-11980415 GCF_003573695.1 Papaver somniferum | reverse complement strand
ATTATACATTGAAAAACCGTTAGGGTGAAACAAAGGGCCATGGTAATACACGACATCTTCCATTGCGCCATCTATTATTCTTGTACGGATTGAAGACTACCTCTTTAGCCGTGATGTTGTCAAGTTTTTGACGCATTTGTATCAACGCATCAGTTTGTTCCCTATCTTGAGAACCAGTGAACAAGTATTTGGTTCCCGTTGGACTACCTTTGCTCCATTTTGGGTTGAGTTCCACATCTTCATTATCTTTGATCAGTGATGGGAAATGATCATAAATCCACACCTATAGCAACCAATGAAATAAACATAAATAATTCAATTTTTAAAATGTACAAAAATAAGAAAACTTACATCAATCCAAATACCTGGATTAGAGCCAAATTCCCATTAATTTGAGAAGTTAGTTTGCGAGATCCCTGAGAAAGCTGACAATTCAGGTGTGCAATTACGGCAGTCCCCCAAGAGTACTTGCTCACATCTTCCAAGGGATCCAAAAGCTGAAAAAGGTTGGCGCTCACCCGATTACCTTTGCTGTCAGGAAATGTAACCGACGCAAGGACATACAACAAATACCCAGCCACCGCATAGCGACATTCCATATCAGAGAGACCTCCTTCTTTTTCCTTCTTTTCTGTCCCAGAAAACATGTTCCTAATATCTACAAGTTTGAACTCTTTCTTCGGGTACTTAGGTCCCTTCTCGAAAAGCCCATTAGTCTTCTCGGAATCCCAGCCAAACAAGTTCTTGGTCCATGTATAGATGTCTTCCCAACTAGGCCTTCTCTTGAACTTCTCACCGGTTGATTTGCCTTCGACCTGCAACCCTAATATCTGTTCTACGTCATCAGGAGTTATCTCCATCTCACCAAAAGGAAGTTGGAATGTGTCAACTTCAGCGTGATAACTTTCACAGAAACTAGATACTGCGACCTTGTCATACACAATCATAGAGTTCACAACGACATTGTACAAACCTGAGTTTTGAACCAAATTTCTAACTCTTGCACATTCACCTTCTAGCGGCCACAACTCCATTTTATTGAAAGAAGATTGGTGCCGGAAAAGACGTGTGGCATCCTTATGATCCTACAAAACATAAACAAACATGTATTTAAAAACAAAACATAAACAAGTTAACACCAACTAATCAAATAACAAGCAAATTTGGGATTCTTACGATTGTCTCACTAATGCAATGAGCCCACGATCCAGGATATTCAAATAGAACTTTGCCCCCATCTCTAGGTTCTCCTCTAAGTTTACCACCTCGAAGAGGAGGCAACATCAAATGAGTAGCGGGAATGTGTCTCGCACTGGGTGCAATATCTATTCCATCCTTCTTAACCCTCTTTACCGACTTTTTCGCCTTTGCATTCTCTTCCTCATCCTCAACAGTGGTTTTACCATCATCACCACCTTCATCCTTTTCATCATCATTACCTTCATTCTCTTCCTCCTCATCATCATTATCATCACCGTCATTATTACCTTTATGTTGTTCCTCCTGATTACCATCATCCTCATCATCACCACTACCATTACCTTCACCCTCTTCCTCCTCTTTTTGCTCTTCTTCTTGTTTCTCTTCTTCTTCTTGAATCTCTTATTCTTGTATCTCATTAACTACACCCTGTTCCTCATCTACTTGCTCTTCTTATTGTTCATCTTCTTCTTCAGCACTAGTGTTAGCTGAAACAACAAGAGTGTCTGATTCTGACGAATCGTACAACTCATTACCTTTGTCTCTTGGTTCGGTGATAGAAAATGATACCTCACTCGGCCTTCTTCCGCGCAATGGACCGGCAAGTAAGTATTTATCGTTGCGGGGAGGTTTCGAAGGAGGAGTTTTCGTGATTTCAACCTTGTCTTTCGTTTTCTTGTCACTACATTCCAAACACGAATTTTTTTTTTTATAAGACATCAACTTTATCTCTATCAGTTAAAGAGTCGTCAATGATATGCTCTAACAACTAACGACTCTTCATTACAAGGTAACGTCTGTAATTTATAAGGTAACGACTCTTTGCAAAAATTGGACAGTGAGGATGATTTTGGTCCTTAAAGGGTCGTTAAAGATTAAACTTGGGTTGTCAAACAAGTAACTGCCGACCCTATAAAAGAGATAACGACTCTAGGGATTATAGATTACTGACGACTCTAGTCTAGGGATTATATACTACTGACGACTCTATCGTTTTCTCCAACAGAAGGCAGTTCAAGTTCAACCCAGAGTCGTTACGCACTAATTTGGGGTCATCAAACTACAGTCGTCATCTTCAACCTAATATGGCGACGACTCTATTCTAGGGCACAAAAGGTCGAAGTAGCAGAACAAGGGTCGTCATATTTACACTAACAGGTTAACGATTTTTCATAGAAAAAGCATGCAATGTAAGAGTCGTTAGGGTATTATTTCTTCGATGCTAACGACTCTCACTCTGTAACTTCTATTTTTCAGTTACCAATCTCGATTACACAATCAAAAAACAACCAAAACATCGAATAGGAGGTGGGTTTAAGTTCACGTACCCTCTAATTGGAGCCATTCCCTTTTTGGGTTTCGATTTGCTTGCTTCAGGAGCTCTTCGCACGTACACCTTTGCATTCACCGTATCTACAAGATTAGGAATTTGAAGTGTTTTGCGAGCGGTTTGCTTTGTTTTAGCCATATTTGTAGAAGAAGTTAATCGTCGATTAAAGTTTTATCATCGACGATTACGCGATGAATCAGTTCGAAGAATTTTCCTCGGTGGAGGTGGAGTCGTTAATGGTGGAGGTGGAGAAGAGAAAGGAAGGAGAGGAAGATGAAGATAAAAGAGAAACTGATTTTCTCTTTGATTTAATTAGGATATATAGATCAGGGGTCTTAATTAGCGTAGTTAATTAGTGAAACTGATTTTCAGTTAGTGAAGGGTAAAATAGTATATTCATATTGCGATATTTACATCCCTGAAAATTTTGGGGGCAAACAAAATTCCATGGCCCCCAATTGGAAGTTATGGCCCCCAATTAAACTAGGCTAATCTTGATAAACTTGTTAGCCGTATTATCGAGGAGTTTGGATATCAACAAGTTGGCCATATAAGGTAGATTTTTGCAGCTTTCCTCCATTTTTTTTCTCGTCCAATTCATAACTATGGCATTGTTTATATTATTAGGGCTATTAAAACGACAGTTGGTGGATTTCCAAGGCCGTTGGTGGATCTCAGTGCTAGTATTTTTGCTAAGATAATGAATAATGCGTTTGGATATCCTCTGGATCCTCCGTTTGATCCATACGCAAACACCCTGAATTTCATGTTGGCTGCATACGTGATTCCATACTATGGAATTAACACTTACGTTGGTGCGAATCCATTCATCAAGGGATGGAAAACCAAAAGGGTACAAACTCTAGTTATACCATTATACACTCCCTCCATCTCAGAAAAAATGACACTTTCATCTTTTCAACTTTTATCTAAAAATATCGTAAATTAAAAAAGTGAAAAAATCGCTCGTCCTGAAATCAGAGGTAGTATAATTTGTCCAGTTCATTGTCGTTCATATTTGAACGTTAATTTTTATGTAATATAAGTTCTGCATATTGGTGTGTGTTGTTGCAGCTGTTAGCAGATTTATTAGGAGTAGCAGCAGGGCAGGACGCTGTCATAAGGAAGTATCTGTACGAGAGGGCAGATTATAAAGTGTACCCATATGATCACACTGTCGCCAAATATACAGAGCGTGTCTCAGCGCTGAGCAATGCATTAGGGATGTGCGGCATTAAAGATGAAGGTATCCGTGTGCCTCCATACTTGGGAGCAGAGAATCGAACAACCAGCAACTTGTTGTCAGCTGACTATAATTCCCTATCTTACGCTGGAACACCGCGTGAAGTTTTGAGGATTGTATATGCAACTGGGAGCGAACATGTTCCCGGTGGATTCTTCCCAAAAGGAGAAAATGGAAAGATTGCCAGAGAACTACTACTATACCATTACAAATCATAACTGAAACGCCACTGTATACTTCCAAAGTTGGAAGCAATAAACTTGGCACTCATTATTGCTGCATCATTAATCGGTTTTGGAAAGCACTATCAAAGTTTTCGGTCCCCACTATGCTTCTCCGTCAAAAGGCTTCTGAATTCCACTGACATATTAATTGAAGTATTGATTGTGGTCTAACCTATGCCAGCTTGCCAGAGAACAAAACAAGTCTTCCTAGGGTTTTTATGGTTCCATATAATATTTCCTGCCCAACAAGCTTCTTTTTAAATCTGCAACTTCTCCTGCATCAACCACTAGTAACAATCAATTATTCACTGTAAAATTCAGTTTCCGGTCGACGGGCAACTTCGTTTGCCCTCTCATAATGGATGAGAATTCGACCTGACCAAATTTCAAAGCAATCTGTTTTACCTGGTTCACATAATAAACTAACCTCCAAGGAACTCTTGCCAGACCACCATTTAAAGCTTGAACAATTTTCTCAACATCAATAGCAGCAGCTGCTGCTCTTCCCCAACAATGTTGTAATGTTAGTTCCATCCGTTAAGCAGTCTAAAATTCAAATTTTTACACAGGACAGAACTCTCATCATCTCTTATTCGCAAGCCTTGAAGCTGGACTTGCCATCACTGCAATTATTTTTCTCATATTGTCCAAACTAAGCAGGCCTATTCAAAACTCAAGTAGCTAGGTCCATATTCCCAGACACCACTCGTTCTGAAGAGCAAGACAGTGACCAAAAGAAAATATCATGGAAACTAACCGCAAAGTGAGGAGTCTGGAACAGCTAGCAATGACTAGCTTTCCTGGTTTTTCCAACTGCTGTGGAGGGTAGGTCTACTTTCTGAGAGAGTAAGTGAGTTCAGACAAATGATTCCTGGCAACTGTCAGAGTCTAGAAGTCAAATTGCATACTAGAGAATATAAATACAAAACTGATGCAACAGTCTAGCTTGCAGCTTTACAATTTCTCTGTACACATACTTCTTGCTACAATTCATCTGCTGATTTTCTACAAGGTATACTGTACAGTTGATTCCACTTAAACGGGTCACATATAGAACTACAGGTTCTCATGTAATATTAAATCAACTGATACAAAAGAAAAGGATCAAATAGATGGACAAGAGATTCTTAAGGCCGAAATCAGAGAATCAAAAAACTAAACAAAAATAAAATCCCAGAAAACAGCCACTACAATTCAAAATCTGATATAGGGGATGTCAGGATATTCAAGTTGCTTCAAAAAAAAAAGGGATAATCAAGCCGTTGTAAAAAGCCAGGCCTTGAATTGTAATGGAAAAAGCAATCTGCCAAGAAGCTAAGGAAAGCATGTCTTAAGTGAATAGGATGCAGACAGGAATAAGTTTTGTGCTACCTAGACCAAAACATCCAAGGGAGTCTCCTGTTCGTGAAAGCATAGAGAATAGCTTTCGAGGCGGAATGAATAATGATTCTCCACCTCTGATGAGTGACTGCCCATTGCATAGCACAAATGGCAGCCATAATTTTAGCAATATAGTTGGTAGCTACCCCAGGACCCCCAGATTCAGTACCTTCAAAATGTTTCAAATGGTTCCTGACAACAAAACCGTACCCTGCGAGACCTGGGTTACATTTAGAGGCTCCGTCACAGCACAATAAGGTAATATGCTTCTCAGGAAATAAGAAATAACACTCCACAACTATGACAGACTTCAAAGGCCTACAACCAATATTAAGATATGCATGTCATAAACAAAATTCCACATAGAACCTTTTAATTTGACAGCAGAATCATGAGTGAGGTGAAGAATCCTCCTCTTGATCTTTCTAAACTCCAATTTCCTACATCAACGAAAATTCTGTCCCTAACAAACCAAATCCCCACCATAGCGCAGAAACTGATAATAATCCATAATTCTTGAACAACAGGGCTATTATGTCTACTTAAAGTAAATGTAAAGATAAAGGATTTATAGGAAGGAAACATACCCAACTCCGTAAGTGTTGGCCAAACCTGCAGTGCCTAAGAATATGACCCAAGTTATCTTGATCCTCTTTGCACAGACATTCCTAGTGATCTTTCAAATATTACTAGCAGTAGAGTGATAAACACAAGGGTTACAGATTTTCTTATACCATTTAACTAGTGACATTGTTCATCCATGTATGTAACTAGCACTAAGACAAAAATAAGGATAGATGAAAAGTCCAAAAAGTGCTCTTTATTTCAAGAATCAGTAAGAAATCAATATAACAGGTCAAAAAATAAAATACAAATAGATCCTGAATAACATTCTAAAAATGAGCCAGTTCAAATGCTTCCTTCTAATGCATATCAAACAATAAACAAATTAAGTTATCTTACTAAAATATACCTTGCTTCTTTTCTGCGGCTGAAAAGGAATAAAGGCTTTCACTGAATGATCTACAGAGTTAAGTTTTGGTGTCATCAATAGGAACTGACGATGGGATCCCACTGATTTTAATCGGCTTGAAATTCTTACTCTTCAATTCATAAGAATATAAATACACTGAATCTGGAAGTGCATCAGAGTTCTTTTGGTGGATTTCGAAGATTAGTTGGTCTGTCCCGCTGATTGGATCACAACAAAGAAATCGATTTCGATCCCAACAAACTGCAGGCAATGTGATTTTTTTTTCAGTCCAATTCTTATCACCAGAATTTATAGCGGTAGCTTTACTATTCTCCTTGTCAATGTGTCCATATATCCACAACTTGATATCACAAACAGTCATTCTACGTAATATAGCGACACTCCCATTCACTTCTAACAGACAAACATTAACTTTGTCACCATCATAATCCGAGCGCTGACGAAGGATGAAAGTAGGGACTTGGAGCGCTCTGAACTTTTCACATCCAACTTCAAATGCCACTATAAATCCATCACCACCAGTATACCTACTTGGGAACCAATAGATAAAACCATTCACATAAACAGAAGGTGCACTTGGTCCAATATAACAAGGCGGTGCCTCATCAATCTTTCTCCATGTATTTTCTCCAACAGTCAAGACCCCCCAAATTTCAAATTCATCCAAAATTTTCCACTTGCCTATCACTTTATAATCCTTACTGACCGGATCGAAACCAAATTTATAAACACAAGAACCACTAACTACACCAATTAATTTCTCTTCCATCGACAAAGTTGATTTAATCCAAGGTGTAATTTGATCTCTCGTGCTAATATTGTATATGCAAACATCATGTTTGTTACGATCAACAAAACAGATCAATCCGTTTACGATTCCAACAATAGTACTGTAACTAAACAAATCAGTTTTACTCATAGTATGAATTGTTGATGTTACTGTACCTCGTCCTCGTTCCCCCGGCGACAACTCAGCTGCCACGAATTGCGCTCGACGTCCTCTGCAAATAATGTCACCTCCAACTCCTCCAATACTTTGTTGTAACTCAACGATGAAAAGACATTGATGTGATTTAGATCGAGAAAAGTGTAAATCAATGAAATATGGATCTCGTTTGATTAAGTAACACCAATGTTTACATACAGATTTGAACCGCATGAGTGACTTCACAGGGAGTCTGCTTAGTATCTCACACACTATTATATCTTCATCCATCGGAGATAACAGAATTGTTAGGATCGAGTAGTTCTCATTATCAATACCAATACATATTTTGGAGGGATTCTGTGAGCTAAGCTTTTAAAAATTTAGAGAAGAGACAGAGAGAAGATGAAGAAGAATCTAGGGTTTCAGTTTTGGAGTCATTTGTTAAAGAGGGGTTTTGGGACATCTGGTGAGTCCCTTTTATCCAGCAAGGAATATTTTGTTATTTATGGCTAGGAGCGTAATTTGGGAGCTTTCGCTAATTATACCAATTTTCACGGGGACCGATTCTTAGAGCTTGTCCGATATTTAGTTGTCAAGAGCATTGGACCACGGCGGGTCTCTAAAATCACAATAAAACATGGTAATTATTTCAGGCAAGGATGCCAAGGCAAAACCTGGCAAGTTTATTTGAGGCCTGCCAAATTATGAAGAGACAAGGGGTGTTAAAAAAAAAAGGTGAAACCGCTAAGTTACTCTTACTATTAGGCACTTCTTGATCAGCCAATTTCTTTTAGGCTATGATTGATAATAGAGAAATGAAAGCATTCAGAAAGCTAGGAAAGATTTTTCATGGAATTTCGTGGAATTAAGTTTAAAACATATTTTAGACCACGTTTTTTTTTTACAATTCTATATGGAAATAGATTTTTGATCAACGACGAATTACACGTTATTTTCATGGATACACGGCTAATTCCACGGAATTAACTCCTATCAAGCACAACCTTAATTAATTTTTGATTAATTCGTATTCTCAGAGATTTTGGTTTCTGAATTTAGCCAGAATCGGCCAATATGAATGTTCACATTAACCGACTCTAAACAATCAGTCGATATGAGCATACACATAGGCTGATTCTGGTTTGATATTTTCCATCGTTGAAGAATATTAACACAAACCACTCGGTGAGAACATTTATACCGATCCATAGAAAATATGCCCAAAATTTTTATAGGTTTTTTAGGTTGCAATTGGCCAATATAGATCTCTATATACGTCGATTCTGGTTATGATTTCAAAAATAAAGAACCTCAATTTAGAATTGGCGGATATGTCGATTCCTTGTATGATTTTGGGAAAAATGAAATCACACTCAGATCAATATCAAGGCATATGATCTCGTGCGCGTTCTCAAACGGATTATCAGATCATATTCAATATCGGAATGTATATGATTTCATAAGCATTCCCAAACCGAATATTGGATCATGTTGTATGATCCCATACTCATTCAGTATATTAAAATGATACATATATATAGTATTCTACGAGAACCCTCCACAAATCGACAATATGAATATACATATCTTCGGACTGTGGCAAAAAAAAAAGAAACAAATATAGCGCAGTCATTTTGTAAGAACATCCATACCTTGTGATTGTTGGAATTGCTTATATATTAAAAAAATGTCTATCCATTCTTAATGCTTTTAGTGAATGATGAACATCAACCCATAATCGAAATACGTGTGCCATCATCCACCTATTCTATTATGATGTTCTTGATAAAAAAAAATTATAATTTTTTTCATATTTTCATGATCAACTAGTAATAATGAATTTCACAATTAACATAATTAAACAACTACTAATCGACTTAATTAACACTAATTAATTTGGAACATATTAGCTATTAACGGATAAGGGGTCTTTGAAATTACTTCAAAATGATCCTATTTTATCCTATGACCTGTATTTAAACCTTAATTTGATAATCCATAGTGATCAAAAATATTATGTGCCGACGTTGAGGGTTGATACGCACACACAACTGGTTTGTGACTGTTGGATTATACCAACAACACTAACAACTGCTGCTTTCAGTACCGAGACAGTGAGACCAACAATGTTGTAATGTTAGTTCAAGTTGATGGCGGGACTCTCTTGTTCGCAAACCCTTGAAGCTTGGCTTGCCATCAGTCCAATTATCTTCCTCATCTCTTATTCAAAATTAAAGTACATGGGTCGATATTCACAGACACCATTCGTGCTGAAGGAAAAGAAGAGTGACCAAAAGAAAATACATTATAGAACCTAACCACAAAGTGAGGAGACTGGAATAGCTTGCAATGACTAGTTTTCCTGGTTTTCCAATCGCAGAGAGTATGTCTACTTCCGAGAGTTCAGACAAATGATTCCTGACAATTGTCGAAGTCTAGACGTCAACTTGCATACTAGAGAATACAGATACAGAACTGATGACAGGCTTGCAGCTTTACAATTTCTATGTACACGTACTTCTTGCTACAATTCATCTGCTGATTTTCTGCAAGGTATACTGTACAGTTGATTCCACTTAAACGGGTCACATAGAACTACAGATGCTCATGTTATATTAAATTAACTGATACAAAAGAAAAGGAACAAACAGATGGACAAGTCCAATGAGATCCTTAAGGCCGACAGAGAACCAAAAACCTAAACAAACACAAAATCCCAGAAAAGAGCCACTACAAATCAACAAAATCTGATATAGGGGATGTCAGGATATTCAAGTTGCTTTAAAAAAAAGGATATTCAAGCCATTGTTAAAAGCCAGGCCTTGAATTGTAATGCAAAAGGTAATCTGCCAAGAAGCTCACGAAAAGCATGTTTAAAGTGAATAGAATGCAGACAGGAACAAACCTTGTGCTACCTAGACCAAAACATCCAAGGAAGTTTCCTTATCATGAAAGCATAGAGAATAGCCTTTGAATCAGAATGAATAATGATTCTCCACCTCTGATGAGTGACTGCCCATCACAATTTCAGCAATATAGCTGGTAGCTACCCTAGGACCTCCCAGATTCAGCACCTTCAAAATGTTCCAAATGGTTCCTAACAATAAACCGTACCCTGAAAGATTGGGTTACATCTAGAGGCTCCATCACAACACAATAAGGTAATATGCTTCTTGGGAAGTAAGAAATAACACTCCATAACTATGACAGACTTCAAAGGCCTACAACCAATATTAAAGAACTTCAAGTTATTCAAGTTATGCATGTCATAAACAGAATTCCACATAAGAATTCTCCTCTTTGATCTTTCTAAAACTCCAAACCAAAGAAATTCTGTTCCTGACAAACCAAATCTCCACCATAGTGCAGAAACTGTTAATAACCCATAATTTTTGAACAACATGGCTTTTATGTCTACTTAAAGTAAGGATGTAAAGATAAAGGAGTTAGGAAGGAAAAATACCCCTAAACAATTCCATAAGTGTTGACCAAACTTGCAGTGCCAAAGAACAAGTTATCTTGATCCTCTTTGCACATGTAGCATCTAGTAGAAACATTGAAACCTCTCTTTTTTATGTCCTAACCGGTTGCACAGACATTCCTATTGATCTTCCAAATATTACTAGCAGTAGAGTGATAAACACAAGGGTTCCAGATTTAATTATACCATTTAAACTAAGCATTGTTCATCCATATCAGTTCACCACATCAACTTTACTTTGTTCCCTTTGTCTGTGTAAGTCCTTCCTCTAAACTATAAGTTTCAACATTACTGGTTTTTCATCAGCAAATTTTGTGAAATGCAGAAGTAATAAAACATACTAGTATCAAGCCTATATATCGAATAGTTGTTCTATAAACCACATGAAAACCTCAAAGTAAATGTGATTTTGCAAAGTAAGAAGGTAAAATATATCAGATCAAATCCAGCTGGGGAACATAATTTCCATCACCTTGAGAGTCCTCCTCTCTAAATTGTAAGAATAATGTACATACGAAGTATGCATACATCAATATTTTATAGAAATCGTGTACTTACTCTGTAGTATGTAACTAACTCTAAGACAAAAATAAGGATATATGAAAAGACCAAAAGCTCTTTATTTCAAGAATCGGTAAGAAATCAATATAACAGGTCAAAAACCAAAAAATAATAGATCCTAAATAACATTCTAAAAATGAGCCAGTTCAAATGCTTCCTTCTAATGCATATCAAACAATAAACAAAATTAAGTTATCTTACTAAAATATACCTTGCTTCTTTTCTGCAGCTGAAAAGGAATAAAGGCTTTCACTGAATGATCTACAGAGTTTAGTTTTGGTGTCATCAATAGGAACTGACGATGGGATCCCACTGATTTTAATCGGCTTGAAATTCTTACTCTTCAATTCATAAGAATATAAATACACCGAATCTGGAAGTGCATCAGAGTTCTTGTGGTGGATTTCGAAGATTATTTGGTCTGTCCCGCTGATTGGATCACAACAAAGAAATCGATTTCGATCCCAACAAACTGCAGGCAATGTGATTTTTTTCAGTCCAATTCTTATCACCAGAATTTATAGCGGTAGCTTTACTACTCTCTTTGTCGATGTGTCCATATATCCACAACTTGATATCAGAAACAGTCATTCTACGTAATATAGCGACACTCCCATTCACTTCTAACAGACAAACATTAACTTTGTCACCATCATAATCCGAGCGCTGACGAATGATGAAAGTAGGGACTTGGAGCGCTCTGAACTTTTCACATCCAACTTCAAATGCCACTATAAATCCATCACCACCAGTATACCTATTTGGGACCCAATAGATAAAACCATTCACATAAACAGAAGGTGCACTTGGTCCAATAGAACAAGGCGGTGCCTCATCAATCTTTCTCCATGTATTTTCTCCAACAGTCAAGACCCCCCAAATTTCAAATTCATCCAAAATTTTCCACTTGTCTATCACTTTATAATCCTTACCGACCGGATCGAAACCAAATTTATAAACACAAGAACCACTAACTACACCAATTAATTTCTCTTCCATCGACAAAGTTGATTTAATCCAAGGTGTAATTTGATCTCTCGTGCTAATATTGTATATACAATCAACATGTTTGTTACGATCAACAAAACAGATCAATCCGTTTACGATTCCAACAATAGTATTGTAACTAAACAAATCAATTTTACTCGTAGTATGAATTGTTGATGTTACTGTACCTCGTCATTGTTCCCCCGGAGATAACTGAGCTTCCAAGAATTGCGCTTGACGTCCTCTGCAAATTATGTCTCCTCCACCTCCATCAGTTATACTTTGTTGTAATTCGACGATGAAAATACATTGATGAGTTCTAGATCGAGAAAAGTGTAAATCAATGAAATATGGATCTTGTTTGATTAAGTAACACCAATGTTTACATACAGATTTGAACCGCATGAGTGACTTCACAGGGAGTCTGCTTACAATCATTCAGAGCATTTTCACGCTGAATTCACAACATACCTACAATCTCAGATCACCATTGATCTCACGCATTTCTCAGCTTCCCTCCTACAGATCAACCCATCCTCTCTTGTGACCGAATTGACTCTGCAACAACCATTGTTCTTGGTTTAGGCTGGGGTCTTACAGATTGATCTCTCGAACTTAAAGCACTCCCTTCTTGCAGTGCATCTGTGTGAGGTTCAACATTTCGCTCGGTTCAAGGAGTCTCCACACGGTCGACTCTTCAATTCCGTAAAAACCATAAAATCGTTTTTCCCCATTCACAGATTGGCGACCACAGTGGGAGATTAATCTCTCGGTTGCAATCTCACGATTTCACAAGGATGGTCGGTCTTAGGAATGACTCAACAGCTCCAGATCCCAACCAGAATCTCTCGAATGGTAACGTCTCTCACACTCCTTCGAACAGTTCTGGTTACAATGAATTATCATATTTTACAACTCCATTTATCTCCGTTGAACCGATGGATGGAGAAATCCCAAGCTTGGCTGAATTGGCACGAAGACAAGAAGACTTGTCAAGAAACGTGGACCGGATGAAAAGGGCAATCGATTGCTTGTTCACTTGCTTCGTACACGTGACGAGGATTTTAGGAGAAGAGATGGTGG
The DNA here is from genome assembly GCF_003573695.1 of Papaver somniferum. Taxonomy (NCBI): domain Eukaryota; kingdom Viridiplantae; phylum Streptophyta; class Magnoliopsida; order Ranunculales; family Papaveraceae; genus Papaver; species Papaver somniferum. Next base: position 11,967,004 of record NC_039362.1, on the reverse strand, counting down.
AACCTCCAAATCCTTCTGTGGGTGGGGAAAAACGATTTGCTGGTTTTTGCGGAATTGAAGAGTCGACCTTGTGGAGCCTCCTTGAACCGAGCGAAATGTTGAACCTCATACAGATGTACTGCAAGAAGGGAGTGCTTTAAGTTCGAGAGATCAATACGTAAGACCCCGACCTAAACCAAGAAAAATGGCCGTTCCAGAGTCAATTCGGTCACAAGAGAGGATGGGTTGATATGTAGGAGGGAAGCTGAGAAATGCGTGAGATCAATGGTGATCTGAGATTGTAGGTGTGTTGTGAATTCAGCGTGAAAATGTTCTGAATGATTGAATTTTGCTCAATTGAGATTAATTTTTGTGAGTTCATGTAGACGAAAGATTGTATGAACTTTGATGAGAAATTGCTCATTTTGGAGAATGTTGTTCGATTGTTCGAAAAACCTCTGTCTTTTCAATCAGGATTCAGGGACATTTTATAATGCCGGAGTTGAAAACACCATGATCCCATGAAGTGTGATAGTTGCTGGAATCAGAGAGTGGGAAATGGGAAAATCGTGTTAAAACCAATTACTAATCGTGCGGAGACTTGGTTAACTTTCCACCCACTACTTTTCTGACTCTTCCAACTGATTGCACGACTTTCTCACATTCTCGTCTTGGGTGAACACACGTGCCGTAGACCGCCAGACCAAAACCCTAGTTAATATCCCCCCATGTCACACGATTGAAATCTCGTGATTGTGGAGTCAGTTGCTGACTTTATGGAACGATGAGTCCATGTAGCGCTGAGTTGAACATGATTAGCAAATGTTTCTAAACTCATGAATTTAATGCGTCTGCTGAGACGAGGTATCATTATAACCTAAGACGAGCAAAACTGTGTTGCTAAATTGTTGAATATTGGTAGTTGAACCAATATTCTTTGATTTGAGAAAATATTGCTAGTATGAGCGAATATTGTTAATTGAATAAATATTGCCGGTTCGAGCGAATATTGCTAGTTCGAGCAAATATTGTTCTTTTGATGAATTGTTGGTAGCTGGACCAAATAAAATATCAGTTTAAGTTACTGACTGCTGGGTCGAGCAAAATAAATATGAATATCAATCATGGAATCAACATAAAATTATCAGAGTGTTCAAATCTGCACAGAATCACGTTTCTGCGGAGCTCTGGATTCAAAACCCTAATTTTACCGAAATGATGATTTATTGCAAATCAACACGGGACCGTCTACATGGGATGACGGGTTCACCATATAACGCCAAGATGCTCGAATGAGCAAAAAATACCAAAGTCTCTTGAGGACCAGTTGGTGAAAGAATGATTAAATGCTGGTTTAATCATGTACTGAAATAATGCTCGTGTGAGCAACAAATCATAAAACCTGATGTAGAAAATGTGAGGGGCCGACCAAGAGGTCATGAGACCGGCTCTTGATGGTCGTGGGACCAGTAGATGGTCTTTTGAGCGAACTTCCAATTGTTTGGAAAGAGTTCGAACCTAATATGAGCAACTGAGCAAATTAGGTTAAAATCATTAAAACATGCGGGACCAGCTGTTTGTAAGCCTCAGGGTCACCCTTGGTCGGTCAAGGGGATGTGCCTGTGTCACCATAGTGTCCGTGCTTCAGTCCTGAGAATTTTGATATTTTCGGATGCATGTTTGAGCAACATTTGGAAAAAATATGCAAAATCCATGGTTTTGCTGAAACCGGCAAAAATACATGAGATGATGAAAATAATAAATAAACAAGGAATCACAAGGTGTGGGACCGGCCACGACTAGGGCATGGCCGGCCGGCTGACACGCGGTCCCACATGCTTTTCCCAGTTTTATGTGATTTTATGTATTTTTCTTTGATTTAAGGGAAATTCCATGAAACTGGAGAGTTTGGCGAAATTAGGGAACTTCCATGAGATGAGAGACATAAATTAAAATATAAAATAGGGAATGGGAGTGTGGGACCGGCAATGGTCGTGGCATGGCTGGCCGGCCAATGGGCGCGGGCCCCAAGGCAGTCTTCCCAATTTCATGTTATTTTGATGATTTTAGATAATTTTTCATAAAATCAAAGGGATTTGTTGAAAACCAAGATATTTTGTTGAAATCAGGGAGTTTTCATGAAATCAGGAAACCAAACACCAAATAATAATAAAATAATAGGTGTGTGGGACCGGCTAGGGCATGGCCGGCCGGCTAGATCCCGGTCCCACAAGTTTTCCTAATTTTTTAATATTTTCCATGATTTTAGAGAAAATACATGAAATTAGGTAATTTTAGGGAAAATTCATAAAATCAAGGAATTTTCATAATTTGAGAAGGAATAATAAAATAATGGGACGTGAGGTGTGGGACCGGCCACAGCCAAGGCATGACCTGCCGGCCGGCGGTCCCGCGACACCTTTCCCTAATTTTATTATTTTTTGATAAAATCATGTGATTTAGATAAAAATACATGAAATTAGGTAATTTTCATGATTTTAGTGAAAATTCATAAAATCAAGGAATTTTCATAATTTGAGAGAAGTAATAAAATAATGGAGACGTGAGGTGTGGGACCGGCCATGGCCAAGACATGACCGGTTGGTGCTCGGTCCCGCGACACCTTTCCCTAATTTTATTATTTTTTGATAAAATCATGTGATTTAGATAATTTCTTTGAAATAAAGGAAATTTGCTCGAACGAGGGGATTTTCATGAGATCGTGAAAATAGTAAAAATATGGTAAAATATAAAACTGGGCGCGGGACTAGTCACAGCATGACTGGCCGGCTGGTGAGCCTAGTCCCCTGGCGCTTTTGTTTAATATTTTATTATTATTATTTTCCCTTCCTATTTTGCATAGGTTCCTCGTTCGTTCGTATTTTTGAAATGCTCTTTCGTGCATTCAAAATGCTGGTCTGTGCATTATCTGCTAATCACACTTGCACCATTTTTGTCAGGGCTTATTCGATGCTCAGATGCATGTTCCGTTGAATATTTATTGCTAACCTATGGAATTCTGCTGGGAAGAACCATAGATTAAAGTAACGAAATATAACGAGGAATCGTAGAATATTGCTGAATATTCAGGCGATTAATTGACGACTCGTAGAATATTACTGGATATTCAGACGATGGCTCGTAGAATATTGCTGGATATTCAGACGATTTAAGATAATTCATTGCTGGCTCTATACTAGAAGGGCTTCCTGTCTAGGAGCATTAATTATCTGAGGGTTGAGCAATATGAACTTGCTGTAGTGTCATATTCCTCTTGCATAGTGGGGGAAAATCTGGTTACATCCGGAAGACGTTGTCGCTCTATACTAGCAGACATGCTGTCTAGGAGCCGCCCAATATTTCAATTCTATACAGTATGAGATGTGTCGTGGCCTCAACTGAGAGACTGCACATCTTCATCTTCTCTGAGAGACTTTCTCCATCAAAGGTGGCATGAGCTTTCATGCACAGAGACATGAGTCTCGATACTCATCCGATTGCCGGATCCGGAGTAATTACTAAAATTGCTCAATATTCATGAGATGTGACGTGGCCTCAGCTGAGAGACTACACATTTACATGTACTCTGAGAGACAACCTTCTCAGTCAGAGATTTATGACATGAGCTTTCATGCTTTAATGAGAGACATGAGTCTCAATACTCATCTGGTTGTCGAATCTGGAGTATAGTTTTACAATTCTACCCTTTGTCGAAAATCCACCATCTAAATTAAGTCCCCTGCTTAGTGAGGAACAGTCATGTTCCTCATTCAGCATTTAATGGTGACTTTCCAGGTATAAAAATAAGTAATTGAACTTAGTCATAAGATAAGATATTACCGGATTTAGACTGAATGAGCAAACCATGGTTCGAGCGGAAACTTTTGTGGCATAATAGAGCATCATCCAACGAACATAAAACCATGTAGAACTGCTGGTTCGATGGTGGAACCTTGGTTGGTTTAGGATTCACGGGTCGGGCCTAAAAGGGAAATCCTTATGGAATTATGTTTTGGAAATAAAATTAGGTGTAAAAGGAAATTAATCCTTTTCTTCTTTTTTTTTTTTATTTCTTCTCACAACCGATCACCATCTTCATCTTCCTCCCATCTCACGTCCGAGCATCAGGAGCAGCAGTAGAAGTTCGTCGGAGTTGCCGCCGCCGTCCGATCACCGGACGACCAATTTCCGGTCGGCGCCCAGGTGAGTTGATTTTTTTTCGGAGTTTGCTGATTTCATGAGTTTTTCATGCTTTCACCATGTCGAAATTCTATACATGTTTATATGTTGATGTGAGCTTTGTAGAAAAACCCTTGTTTTATCAAACGTATGTTCGTTCGATCGTTAGTTTTGAAAACTAATAAAAATCCCTGATTTATGAGAGATTTCTTTATATATGTGGACTTAGGTCCAGCGATAAAAGCTAGTGTATGAGCTTTCATGTGAACCAAGATTTTACCTTAATAGATGTGAGCTTTCACAAAACCGAAATAAACCCCGTTTTAGAAGACGATGCTCATTCGAGGAAAATAGATATATATTTTTATGTATGTGAACTTATGTCTAGTGATAAAACTTTATTTATGAGCTTTCATGAGAATTAGTATTTTATCACAATAGGTGTGAGCTTTCACAAAACTAGCATAAACCTTCGTTTTTAATAAAACTCTAATACGAAGGAAAATAGATTTTCTTTATATATATGTAGCCGTGACATATTTTATGTGAAACATGATGACATATTTTATTCACATGGATTTGTTCTTATTAGATAAATTTTGAAAATTTATATGAACAAATTGCATTAATTATTTATTTGTAAAATCAGGACATGGGTTTTGAGTAACCTTCAAACTAGACAACTTATTTATGATGAAGTCATGTCTTATTGTAAATATCATAGTTCAGTTGTGTGAATGTTCACATTATGAAAATTATGTATATGATTTTATGAGAAAATCATTTTTTATGCACTAATGAAGCGTTGTTCGTTATTGCAGATTTCAAGGAACGAATTGATTTCGTGTGTTAACTCTTGTATTGCAACCGCTATTGATAGTGAAATTGAAAGAGGTAAGATTCAAGAATTACCATTTTTTGGATGAATTTATCTGCATGTCGATAACTCCATGCTCCTGGTTTCATAAAATGTCGGCTTCCAGCGGTCGTAGTTATTCCTCCGGTTCTGACAAAGATCCCAAAGCTCCCATAGCTAAACCGAGAGCCAAGGTAATTCGTGATGAGGGAGCAAAGACCAGCGTACCCTCGAATGAGCAGAGAGTTACTTTCTCCGAACTCATGAAAAGAAAAGTCGAAGACGATGAGAAAGATGCTCATCAGCGCACAAAGGATCGAATCCGGCGCAAAATACAGAGAGCTGGGGAAAAACGCCAATTCTTGGACGGGGTACCCTTTGATTCTGATGTTGATTCTTCCGAAGAAGAAACTGCCTGGGGTTTGCCTGATCAGTGTGCCACAGAATTCAAAAGTCCCATGAACATTGCAGCTGAAGCGGAAGAAGATTCATATGATGATTTTTATGCTCATCCAGACGTCACTAATAGTCATGACAGTGATTATGAAGAAGAGGATTCCGAGAAGGATAGTGATGACAACTCTGAGAAAGACAGTGATGACGAATCTGACAACTCAGATGGATCTGACGAATAGCTTTACTTTCGATCTCTTTTTTCTTTTTTTTTTAGTATTTGAATACTCTCAATATTCGTAGTAGATGTCTTCATTCGAACAACTTGGTTGAAGTATTTAGGTCTTCCTTTTGAATGAGAGATTTTATTAATGCAAGTTCTTCTTAATTGAATTAAGCAAACCGAGCCACTCTTCATGCCGAACTCATTATAATCTCCCTTAACCCTTGTGGTTCTTCATCTAATGAAAATATCCAAACATAAGATGTATAATACATGGGGCCGTCTGACTTGCCGCTCACAATTAACCTTGGTCAGTCCCCAGTGCACTATTTTACTTCCGCATCTCCAGTTTGACCTTGTTAAAGACTTAGGGTTTCAGTAAAACTCATAAATGAATCGGAGATAAGTGTCTGCCATATCTTGTATATATCTTTGTAGATTTAGGGTTTATCACTTGCGCCAATATCTCCTCCATTCCTAAGTTAGTTTCATCTCCGAAGAAATTTCGATCATCATACCTCT
>NC_039362.1:11955629-11959852 GCF_003573695.1 Papaver somniferum | reverse complement strand
AGGTGTCATATTAGATTGTCTAACATAGCTTCACTGTGAAGCATTAAGGATTTAAGGGCTTCTGTTTCAAGGAATCATTTTGTATGAAAAGTCATGGGAATGCAAACTCCACATCTTACAGAATGCCACCTCTTTAAAATCTTCAAAGGGAGTTACTGGTTAAATGAGTGACACATAACACCTGTACTATGTTCGGGATTTTGTAGGCGGTGATTGGGCAATTGACTTTACATAAATCGGCATATGTTAGTTATACCCAACACATTTAAGTATAGGAGAACCTGGGACACAGATGACTTTGAAAACATTCCACTTTGCTGGAGTTGCTAGCATGAGTATCCTTTATTTGATTACATTTATTTTCATATTATTCTTCTCTTTTTCTAACAAGTCTTTGCTAGATTTAGTTCCTACTAAATCTTTGATTGCCCATTTTACTCTCATGTCCAGACAAAGTAAGGTGCACTTCTAGTAAGTCTGTAGGGGTTAGTAATGTGAAAGAGAAGGATAATAGCTAACATTGTGTCCTTTTGCCATGACCATAAGTTACCATAATCCACTCTTTTCAGAAACTGTGACTATTAATTAGTTTTCAGTGTGATCCTTTGACTCGGCATCAGATGTTACACTTGGAGTTCCTCGCATCAAGGAAATTATAAACGGTGCTAAAAATATAAGTACACCTATTATTGCTGCTAAGCTTGAGTGTGATAGAGATGTTAGATCTGCACGCATGGTGAAAGGCTCTATAGAAAAAACAGTTCTCGGCGAGGTATGTTTTTTAGAAGCATTCATTCATTACTATCTCTGATTTTGTCTCATTTTTCTTCTCCATTGCCATGCAAAATGCAACCTTGTTTTCTTCCATGAAAAGGCACATAGTAGTCGCAATCTTTCGGAGATCAGTAAGTGTACCATTCCAGGAGTTTAAATTTACATCAAACATGATGACTTTATATGCAGATTGCAGAAAGCATGAAAATAGTTCTCGAATCACGCGGAGCATACATACCTGTTAAGCTGGATATGGAATTGATTCGGTGTTCACAGTTGAAGATTTCTGCTACAAGTGTACAACAGTCTCTCTTGGATCATCCTAAATTAAAATTAAGTCCTCCAAAATCAAAATTATATCCAGAACAGGTGAGGAATTCATATACTGCACATAGCACCATTAATGTTTATTTCAAGGTAATTCTTAAATATCATCTGTGACAGAATTGTGGTCCTGTCGCGGTATATTGAGGTACTGTATGATAGAAGTCTGAAAATTCGCTCTCCTGAGAAAGATAGAACCAAGATTCACTTTGCACTGCACTCTTTGAAATCCATGCTTCCGGAAGTTGTTGTAATGGTGAGATATTACACTCTATTCTAGATTCCAGCTGCCGTAAAAGTATATTGTTTAAACAAGAAAAAGAAAGATGATTGCCAATTTATCAAGCTGCTAGAGTGGGTGGTCTGTGATCTAATCTCACCTCCTTTGCTTGTCTCCTTCATGCAGGGCGTACCAACAGTTGAGCGTGTAATTGTAAGTGAAAAACAGAAAAAGGGCAAGGGTACGGGCGAGTACGAGGTGTTTGTGGAAGGGTTAGTTTTTTCAGTCTCCCTCTTCTTGTCGATAATATGATCATAAAGGCAACATGGTGCTTTAAAGGCAATTGTCCGCTCCATTTTTAGATTTAATCGGGTTATGTCTAGTTCTAGACATGTAGAACTGTAGGGCACGACATAAACTGGTTCTGGATATGTATAACTTCAGGGGCACTAAGCCTCTTGTATTTGGGCTGGGGTGCTGAAAAATTGTTTATCTTCTATACTTAAGCTGAATACTTGCAGCTTTTACGTTTTTAAAGTTTAGGTCTTCACGCATAATCTCCCTGTTTTTTTATTGGTCATCACGGATGAAACTCACTAAAGATTCCCATGTTATTGGTATGTTGTTGCAAATAGTCTGATTTTTTTTCGTCCCTCAAAAGAATTGGGAGTTTGAGTTCTAACATAGTTAGAATAAGAATTAGCCAATTTAAGGAAATTATAGAGTTTCCCAAAATTAACACTCAAAAAATATCCGAGAACCCAAAAAAGTTGCTTGGCCAGTTAGAGATCATAATCTCTGTGATCGATTAAGAAGATAATTATTTTCACTTGTATATCGTTTGAACCATTGAAGCTCTTCCTACGTTTTTCTAAGATAGTGTCTGACCAAAGCTTATACTATACAATTAGCTAAATACGGCCATGGAGAGCTTCATGTACATTGAATGCGTTTATCAACTTTTAATCTCCGAATTTCAGTTTTTGTAAAAAGCAAGCATATTGTGCTTAGCTAGGGTCGAAGAAGATACATATAACATTTGCCAAATGACTCAACCGCTCTTTAGCCCACATACATACACTCCTAAGACTATTGATTTGATAAAATAAAACGCTAGAATATTCATGACATGAAAGAGAAATAATAATCATACAACAGTCTTGGAAGATTCATAGGTTCTCTTGTACGGCTATCAATTTCAAGTTACTTTCACAAATTCAACATCTAATTATCCCCCACATGAAAACCATCCATCCTTTCCCAAACCCTCTTGTATTAGGTAGCATTTTTTAAGCAAATTTTTGTTTTTTTGCTCTTTAATATCTTTGAATTCTTCTTTTCATTGTCCAAATATTCTTCTTACACTAGTGCAATGCCTTAAGGGGGACTCGAATAAGTTTTGAATCACCATCGAACTTCAAAAATGGAACACAAGTAGTTGGCAATACAACTAGGACTTGTATTTCATTTGGGTTATAAAAAGAAGGCTGTTATTGGGGCGTCACATTCCATTAGAGGGGCGTCACCTAATAGGACAAAAACGGGTCACCCATAAGTAATATCAAAAACTCATTATCTCAAATAATTTTGCAATGACTAAACAACCCTTATTTAGTTAATTTTAATTTAATTTAATTAGATAAAAATTAAATTAATGAATTTTGTTGTATACTTGGTGAATTCTGGGACAAAGTTTTTGTGGGAAGAAAACTGGCCGTAAAATAAACTTCTACGGTTGGAAATAATCCAAATCTAGACGTAAAATCACTTCTACGGTTGGAAATATTCCAAACCTAGACGTAAAATCACTTCCACTGTTGGAATTAAAAGGAACCTGGACGTAGAATGAGCTTCTACGGTTGGAACTAATTCAAACCTGGACGTAAAACTACATGCAAATAAAATTCTACGGTTGGAATTAATCCAAACCTGGACGTAAAACCACTTCTACTGTTGAAAATAATCCAAACCTGGACGTAAAATCACTTCTACGGTTGGAATTAAAAGAAAACTGGGCGTAAAATCGGATTCTACGGTTGGAATTAAAAGAAACCTGGACGTAAAATGAACTTGTACGGTTGGAATTAAAAGAAAACTGGGCGTCCATCATGTGATATGTAGTGAGTGGTTGCCCTTATCAAGACTCGGGGCCTAGAGCTGGTTTCGAACTAGGTCAACAAGTTTCAGACGCATATACTGTTTATTGAGTAGTACTTTTTTCTTTCTTTCTTTCTATACCAAAATGAAAAATGGCGGCGCTGCTCCATTTTTATTAGAAATCTCAGTGGAGGAAAGGAGGAATTGAGAGCTAGTAAATGAATCAGTGGATCTGAGAGATGGGGTTTGCTAGTCTAGGGTTCAGTGAAGACCAGATGGAGAATTTGGGTTTTAGACAAAGAAGGAATTTAGGGTTTCTGGATTGCAGTTTGGGGTTAATCAATCTTGAGCAGGGATATAGATGGGCATTGCAGGTGAAACTTGTGATGTTCATTTGGTGGAATTGTGTGATGGAGAATCACAAGGGCAGGAATTGGTGTTGTGACAGAATGGGTCAAGAATGGAAATGGAGGAATCTCATGGTGCAATTGTGGTGAAGTTGAAGGTGACCTTTAACTACTCAAACACGGTTTTCCATTTCGAGCATTTTAGCCCTTAACCCAAAATGGAACTGGTAACTTTTTCCCAGTCTTTATAATGGGTATCATACTTCACTCTAATCTTCAACCTCTCTTCATTCTGTGTTTCTTTGGAAATGGAGATCAACCTAAATAATGAACCTGAACCAGAATTTGAGATCGTCAGCCCAGAATTGGAAAGAGAAGATGATAGAATTATACCTACATTGCTGGGGAGGAGGCGTTCACGAAGACAGAGAGATGAAATGTGAGTTCTCTACCTTCTATTT
>NC_039362.1:11926469-11954000 GCF_003573695.1 Papaver somniferum | reverse complement strand
AGGAAATAGATAATCTGCGAGCTGAGTTATCCCGATTTCAAAGAGTTGCTGGTGATAGAAAATTGCTGGCCGAGTCTCTAGAGAGTCAATGCAATACTTTGAGGCTTTAGAACAGGGATCTTCATGCCGATCATAAGCTTTTATCTCAGTCAAAGGATGATGCTGAGAGGTCCGTTCAAAAGTTAGAGGAGAGACTTCTCGGGTTTGATCAAATGTCGCGAGATTTGGAGTGGACTCGGGCCCAATTATCGGGTCTTCAAACAGCGCATGATCGACAGAAAACGGCTTGGGGTAAACATAAGCAACATTGCCCCACTAATGAGTTTAACGAACAGCAATATACAGATTTGGTATTGAAGATGTCCGCGCTTGAAATCAGTCTTTCTAAATCCGAAGAAATTTTAAAACTAGTTTTGCCCGTGCTTTCATGTTTTTGTGCATGTCTTTGTTTTCTCACATGTTTCGTCGCTGTTTGCATTTGCGTTAACCATGTCGTTGTTCTTGTCTGTGTAGCCGAGCAAGGGAGGGTCAAGTCCTTGGAGGAAGAGATTGTTCAGCTGAAGAACAATGAGGCCCAGCTGAATGCGAAGATCACCAATGCTGAGGCTGCTACTACTGAGTTGGCTCGTCTACTTGCCAAAGTGAAAGAGGAGTACCGGACTGAGCTTGCTGCTAAGATCAAAGAAGGTGTGAAGGAGTTCATTGATAACATAAGAAGAGAGCTATAGTTGCTGCGAAGAAGTCGGGCTCGGGACCGATTCCTTCGACCGAATAATCTGTACCTACTTATAATCTGGTAATCTTCGTTCAGATTCATTTTGAACCTAAATGTTACTGACATTGTCTTAGGGAGTAATATATGTAGGCTACTGTCATTATGTCTTTATACCATCAATCCAACTTTAAGGGAGTGTTTTCTTACTTTCTTATCTTTAAGCTATATTACTTTGCTAACTCTGCACCTTGTTGTTTGGTTTATGCATGGGAGTTGAATAAGTAAATGCTGACATAATTGTGGAAAGTGAGGGCTTTTCTGGTAGTATCAAGGGAATGTATTTTCGTGTCTTGTTTCTATACATTATTTGTTATACAATGTTAGCTAGGGTACCCAAATTGATAGTTTAATTATATATATATATATATATTTCGACTGATACTGCAACCAACCCCATTATGTTAGTGTTGTATCCTATCACTAAAAATGGTAGTTTGAACAAAAAGCTACACCTAAGTTTGCATGCATTTATCTATAAATTTCACCAGAACCTACAAGCAGAGTTCTTTTTGATAATACGTCTCCATTCTGTCCTTAACTACCATTCGTGACTGCCACTGGTGCTAAATTTGCACTTCGAGATCTTCTCTCTCTTGCGGTATTAGCATAGAAATATTAGATAGCTCAGTTTTGAAGCATTTACAGGCACATTATCTGACTTTTGGGATCATCTTTGTCTTTTTTATGCTTTACATTTCAATTTCGTCCTATCATTGAAATACTTTCTTGTCCATACGGTCAAAAATTAAGATTTTTTAAGAATTGCATCAACTGAGGTTTCACGAAAACACGACTAGATTGATGACCTACAGAATCTAACACTTGAAATGTGGAACAAACAACTCTAGCTAGTCCCAGTAGTACTACGTAATTGGGAAAAGGACGGCATGATGCTAGTAAACTTACATGAGTGCACCTCAACTCCATTAACTGCTGTTTAACGAATTGGCAGCTCTGATTTTTACTGACATTCATTTTGACAAGGTCATTTGACAGAGGTTTCCTTAAGAGGAATGTTGAATTGGCGACTCTAGGAGTGTCTGTCAGTGGCCAGTAATCTGAGACATTAGTACTTTCTAGCGTGGCAGCGGTCCACTTTAAGCTAACATAAGTTTTTGCTACGGCACGCGACAGCATGAGCCTGCAGTTTTTGATAGATGTACAGCTGTTAGAGATTTAGATCTTTAAATTTAGGAAGGATTCAACTAGATGGATAACTCATGGCATTTAGGAAGGGGCACATTTATTAATATCTGGAATCTAGATGGATACTTTTTTTTAAACAAAGGCAAACTTAATATTACATAAACATATTAGTTACGTCATGCTTTATGTAAGGAACTACTAAGTCATGTGGATAACTCCACCAATTTTCACATAAATTTTGTTTTCGAGCTGCCTTTGCTAAAGCATCTGCAGCTTTATTACAAGACCTATAAACAAACTCACAAGACCACATAGGGTAGCTATTACACATATTAACACAATTTCTAAGAAGAGGTAAACACTGCCACTGACAAAGATTAGTTTGATGTTGTAAAAAGTTACTGATACTCCAATTGTCTGTCTCAAAAATGACATTAGTCCAGCCATTTGAATCTGCTATTTGCATAGCTTCTACCATAGCCCAGGCTTCAGCTTGCTCAACATTTATAGCTCTTTTCAATGTTCCTCTTCCCATGACAAAGGCCCCTGCAGAATTTCTAGTTATAATACCAATACCAGCTAACAAAGATTCAGAATTATATGAAGCATCAATATTTATCTTTAGGAACTGCATAGGAGGAGGAACCCAAGGCAAATGTAAGATGTAGTTCTGTAAATGGTAATGATTATGAGCAACAAATGCGGTGTCTAACTGATGTTGTACCCTGTAAGAGTTTATCTGATGTATGACAGTTCGATTATTGGGTGTTATATTGCTGAAAACAGCCCTACATCTATGTTTCCAAATGAAGTGCATTATACAGAGAGCTAAGTGCACAACTAGAGGTGTGTGTTTGATATTTATATTCGAACCCTTAAGCTGCCAAGTCTGAATCCAGGAGAGAACCGAGTGATGCTGTACAATGGAAACAAACTGATTAGGGAAAAAATTCTTCCATATAGCTTGAGAGAAGGAGCAATGAAGTAGCAAATGGTCCAGATCTTCAGTTTGATTCATACTACACAGAACACATATTTGATCATCAGCATTCAGATGCCTAAAAAATGCGAGCTTTCACGGGTATAGCATCATGTAATCCTTTCCACATAAAAATTTGAAACTTATACAGTACTTTCAATTTCCAGAATGCCAACCAAAATTGCTGAGATAAACCCATTGAAATATCCATATGCAATTCCTTTTTACAAAGCATCTTGTACGCTGAAGCAGTTGTAAACATGCCAGTACTAGTAAAAGGACAGACCAATTTATCTTCCTGATCTAATTGTAAAGGAATAGTGAGATTAGAATTCACCTGGTCTGCAGAAAATAAATGGAGAAGAAGCGGAATATTCCATTGCTGAGTGAGAGGATCAAATAGTTCCGAAACCCATTGAATATTACTTGTATTCAGATCACTCCAATCTTGAATTGCATTCTGCATGGAAGGAATCCAATTGGCAGTCCAGATATTGATGCGAGTACCATTACCTACTTGCCATTTTGCATTTCTAAGAACAATTTAAAGCCCAACACATATACTATGCCATACCCAACTTGAATTGTTAGTTTCCGACGTAGGGAAGAATTGCATATCATTATGAGGAAAGTATTTTCCTTTCACCAATTTTTCCCACATAGCATCTTGATTATGTAATAATTGCCAGGCCAATTTCGCAAGAAGAGCTGAATTGTAATTGGTTAAATTTTTAAGACCTAGACCTCCAAATCTTTTAGGTACACATACCTTTTTCCATCCAATAAGATGTCGTGGATGATCGTTGGTAAAATTATTCCACCAGTAACGCCTTTGGATGTTGTCCATGTGATGAATTGTTGTTTCTGGCAGTTTAAGGATCTGCATTTGAAACATACCCATTGTACTCAGCACTGCATTCACTTGAGTTGTTCTCCCTGCTTGGTTAATCATTTTACTATGCCAGCCCTGTAACCGGTTAGTTATGCTATCAAGAATACCTTTACAATTTTTTTGTCTTGATCTATGCATCAAAAGAGGAATGCCCAAATATTTTTCACCCAAACCCATAACTTTCATATTAAGAATGCTAGAAATACTAGACTTGTGGGCAATCGAAGTGTGCTTACCAAAAAACAAAGTTGACTTCTGCATGTTAATAACCTGTCCTGAGGCTTGTCCAAAGGAAAGAATCAGATGTTTAAGATGATTCATTTGAGCAGAATTAGCTTGAAAGAATAACAAACAATCATCTGCAAAAAACAGATGATTGATAGGAGGACAATGATGGTTAATTTTAATACCATTGAGAAGACCAGAAGCAACATTATGCTGTAAAAGTCTAGAAAATGATTCCATGATGAACAAAAATAAATAAGGAGACAAAGGGTCTCCTTGGCGAAGGCCGCGGGTTGGACAAAAAGAAGAACTAGGAGTACCATTGATAAGTATAGAAATATTTGTTGTGGATATGCACTGATCAATCAAAGAAATCCAATCTTCATGAAAACCCATTTGGCGAAAAATTGATAATAAAAAAGACCATTCAACCCTGTCGAATGCTTTCGACATATCCAACTTTAAACCTACCAAAGCCTAATTTATCTTCTTAAATTTCATACTATGCAGAATCTCCTGTGCTATAATAACATTATCATGGATATGTCTGCCTGTAACAAAGGCAATTTGATTAGGAGAAATAATGACAGGCAAAAAAGGTTTAAGACGGTTCGCCAAAATTTTTGAGATGATTTTGTAACTAACATTGCACAAACTAATTGGTCTGTAGTCAACTGGTGTGTGAGGGTTATGAGTTTTGGGTATCAGAACTTGATAAGTATGATTTATAGCCTTAAGCATATGCTTGAAGGTAAAAAAGTACTGAACCATGGAGATTACCTCAGAACCAACCGTCTCCCAGCATTGCTGATAGAAAGCTGCTTGGAATCCGTCATTACCTGGAGAATCCCAAGGTCTAATCTGAAAGACAACATCCTTAATTTCTTGAGCATCAGGAACTCGGATAAGCTGAAAGTTTTGGTCTTCTGTGATACAAGGAGTAAACAACTGCAAAATATCTTGATTAATCTGCGGCTTAGAAGTAGATGAAATATTCACAAAATGATTAAGAAAAATAGACTCAATGTTACTCCGATCATCATACCAAATACCCAATGGCCCTTGAATAGCCTGAATGTTGGATCTCTTTTTATTGAAATTAGCCATTGAGTGAAAATATGAAGAATTCCTATCTGCATCAAGAAACTTGTCACCTGCCTTTTGTATGAAGAATTCTTTCTGGATTATTAGCCACTGTTGAAGAGAAGAACTTAACTGTCGAATCAAAGGATGAAAAGCTGGCAAATTATCATCAAAACAACGCTGCAGTTGATTCTGAATATTATGAAGATTGCACTCAATATTCCCAAAAGATAATTTTTTCCACATTTGCAACTGAAATCTAGTGAATTTTAACTTACTTGATAACTGAAAAGAAGGAGAGCCATTAAATTGTTTTCGCCAACTTTGATTGATAGTGTCTTTACAAGAGGCCATTATCTGAAGCAATGGGAACTAAATGTTGCAGATGACCATTAGTATAATTATTAATCCAACAACAGTTCACTAAGGCTCTATCTAATCTAACCGAGACATGAGCATCTCCATCTCTATGATTCGACCAAGTAGTGTCAGCTCCTGAATAACCCAAATCAATGAGACCCATTTGCTGAATAAAATTCCTAACATGTCTAGCATGATGAGGATGAGATGCATTAATACTATGGGTTTCAGAGTCATTCATAGTGAAGTTCAAGTCGCCTAACAAAACCCACGGGAGATCAGCAGAAGAATACATCTCAAGCAAATATTTCCACTGATTGTTATTGCCTACAACATCACGCACTCCATACATAAAGGTGACCAAAAAATCCAAGTTATTGTCATGAGTGTGTACAATAGCATGTATTGTGTCAGAGGTAGTGTGCATTATTTCAACATCAATTCCTTGTTTCCAGGCAAGAGCAATACCACCAGAAAGGCCCAAAGAAGGATCAAACCAATAATTAGGGTATTTAGTTCTAGAAAGATATATACGCATATTATTGTGCCGAGCTTTGGTTTCGCACAAGAAAAAAATATCTGGATCATTATTGGTCAAACAGAAACTAAGATAGTCTCTAGTATGAGGGTTTCCTATTCCTTGACAGTTCCAAGACAGAATTTTCATGTTGTAAATAATGAAAAAGATAGATAAAAAGATAGGGAAAAAACAACACAGATTAAAGAAAGAGTGAAAACTGAATAGAGAAAAACGAGTTGAGAAAAACACATGTTGCCATGCATCAAATTTGTTCTGTGCATTAAGGGCATGTGCTGCAGCAATGTCCCAAACATTATTCTCTTCAATGTTAGCAGTATCTTCTTGAACAGAAGATGTTTCTCCAACAATAATAATATCTCTATCAAACTCAGCATCCTCAAGTTGATTCTCAGGAGTTATAACCAAGGTTGGGGGTTGACGATATCGCTTCTTCGTACCACTCGTACTAGCACCATCACTTGTCAGAGTAGAATATGGCCTTACAGAAGCAGAAAGATGAGACTGATCATGATATGATGATGAAGTTGCAGCATCAGAGTCAGTAGCCGAGAAGATGGATAGGCGCATTCCATCAAAAGGCCTCGGTTGTTCTAGAGCAATTGGTTGACGCAGTCTGTTTCTCCGTTGAGTACCATGTTGTAAAAAGAGTTGAGCTTCTTGCTGAGGATTTTGTTAAAACCGGCTCAACAAAACCAAATCCTCTTACAGTCTCTTCCATTTCACGTCTTCGATTAGTCATATCAGCACATTCATTTTCTTCATGATTAGGTACCTTACACTCAGGGAAAAGTCTGTAAGGTTGTTTTTCATAAAAGAAACCAATCCACCTAGTGACACCAGCAGCATTAGCGGCAGTAATACAAGTTATGAGAGGAGCGTTGACGTTAATGAGAATTAAAGCTCTATATTTTGAGGAAGTAGGAGGACTAACACCATCAGGCTCAACCAGTCTAACTTCTCCAACGATATTACCAAGCATTCGCAAAATATCAGCATAAGTGAATTCAGGTAAGAGGTATTTATATTCTAGCCAGTAAGGAGAAACCGAGAAA
Organism: Papaver somniferum; assembly: GCF_003573695.1. NCBI lineage: Eukaryota > Viridiplantae > Streptophyta > Magnoliopsida > Ranunculales > Papaveraceae > Papaver > Papaver somniferum. The sequence continues at coordinate 11,946,947 of NC_039362.1, read as the reverse complement.
TCTAAGAGATGATAGTCCATTGTTAAATTCCAATCTTTTAAGACTATCAAATAACCATCAAAATTCCAAGCCCCACCAAATAAAATAGCTTCTTTATCATCACTAACTTGGAATTTTATAACAAAAACATTAGGTTCCAAACTACGCACCTGAACCAACCATTGATTGTGCCTCCTCAGATGAGGCCAAATGAATCTGGCAGCTCGTTCAGCATCTTGCCATATCATGACACCAGGGGCATAAAGTTTACCAGCAAGACAATACCTCCAATCTCGAATTCCATTTAGGATTACAGTATTCGAGTGCATAACAACCCTTCTTCTAATAGGTTCTTCACTGAATGAAACTCCCTGCAGGTGTTCAGAAATGTTATTCATCGATGCTCTAGCCATAAGGGTGAAGAAAAGTAAGATGATGTAATAACAGAGAAGGATATAAAGAAACTGAAATTGTTTGAGGTAGTATTTATAAGGAAAATTTTTAGGATGTGTTAACTTCTTAGATAGATAAGCATGGTAGATAAGTATGGATGAAAATCTGTAGGAAGTGTCAAATACATTTTTTGTAGACACCAAGCTCCTGACCAAGAAAAGATAACAACAAGAACACTTTTTCCTTAATAGTGAAGCAGGAGAACCATTATAATAACCCAGGTTGGATAAGATTGAGTGAAACCGATAAGTCTGAAAATCAGAAGCACCACTGCAATAAGAAGCCAACTTTGAATATGCCAACTTGGAAACGCCAACTATGATTATACCTCAAGATGTGATGGGACATAACTGCAACATCAATGCGTGGAAACAAGCAGGGAGGAGATTAAGCTGCCATTAAAAGGAAGACAAACCAATTAGAACCGGAGATTGACAAATATAAAGAGGAAAATGGAAAATTGAAAATTAGGGTAAAATAAAAAAGAAGAGACAGATAAAAAACATCAGAATTGGACCAAAAATCAATCAACAAAGGGTAAATCCAGAAGATTAAAACCATGGGTTGCAAGAAAAAGATCTGATCGAATCAAGAAAGTGATCAAAAACAAGGGTTGACTATGGTTGACTTAGAGTTGACCAGCTTGACCATATCGTCGAGAAGAGGAGAGAAGAAGCCAGTTAAGAGGCTAATAATCCAGTTAAGAGGCTAAGAGGCTGCTGACGATGGAATTGGTGATACTGAGATTCATGCTGTTTTTATCATTTAGCTCTTAATGAAGATATGTAGCCGACTGAGCTTTTTGTTATTTTCTATTATAATTTCTACCTTTCTGTAGCTCAGGAACAAGAATGAGCCAAGTTGGTAATGATTGATCACATTGGCTTGATTTGTTTTTGGAAACTTCATTGTCAAGTCTGCTAACACAAACTTGTATAACTTAGGTTGAGATTTTCATCCACACTATGTAATGCCAGAGTGTTAGGATACAGATATTTTTTGGTTTAATTTCATCACCACATTTATAATTTATCATCTGTGGTGCATGGCGAAAGCTTATATACATTATGAATGACATTGTACAATTCTTAAGATGCAGAATTGAAAAAGGGACAAAAAGGAAGACTGAAAATATATATACACGGGGAATGCCATCATGAAATTGCATCAGCAACCATTCTTCCATCAACTGGCATAAAGAGTATATATTTGTTGTATTACTCTTTTTGGTGTCACTGCTGCTGCTACTACAAGAGAATTTGCATCCATATTGTCTAGGTTTTTAATCTTCCTGGTGGTATCCAATTTGCTTCGTAGGTCGTTGATCCAGTTAAGTGTGACAAACTGTTGGTGCAAAGGATAATAATACTGATGACAAACTTCTTCTGGTACAATGTGGATCTTAGCCTAAGCAATATGCTATGAGATGTTGGTTCCAGACTTACCTCATTGGTGACTGATGGAAGCTTGTATTTTCAGTAAGCTTTAGATTTTGTTTTTCTTTGAAATATGGCATAATTGGGTGATTCTGTATACAACTATTAGTTAGTGGAACATCAGATACGTTTAAACCCACAAAAGATGTAATTCAAGCATGAGTTGGTCTGATATATACCAGAGTGTTATACTGATGTTGGTTGACAGACTTGTCAGTAGTATCTTATAGTTTGCATCCAGGATGTTTAGCGCTTTAGTACATTTCATTGCATTCTGCAATTATAATCCATCACATATCGTTCTTCCAAGCTTGTCATGGTTGTTGATGCACTTGATCCACTTTTCTATCGGTGCCCTGATCTTGAGGTATGGATTTCGTAGTTTCTCAAGTTGATGTCTTCACAATTACAGATGATAAATATATGCATTAGGTGCTCAGTCCCACCCGGTACCAATCACTTCAGCACATGCATCCCAGTGTTAAAAATTGACTTTCGATCCACTTTTTATAATGACAAGTTTGAGTTAACTGGAGAGCAGTATAAATTTTGGCAGAAAATATCTAAATGGGAGAGTTCAGTTCTGGTTTAAGTGTGGTAAGATAGGAACTAGTAATATTACTTGTTAAAAGGAACTCGTCCACTTTTTTTGATAGTTCAGCTGAACCACTTTAGCCTGTCGTCTATATACATTGGATAACTCAATTAGGAATACTGTTGAAATACGTACTATCAGTTCCACGATGCTGATTAATTGTGAGTCCAAATTAGTAAAATAAAAGTGGGACCAGGTAGCTGTTACTGTCCCGCATCTATATTTGAGTTAAAAGTACTTGATAGTTTCATTCATCAATACGTTTCACAAGAACGCACAATCAGAGTTAACACGATTCCATTTGTGGTGCAAAATTTGTTGTTGACGATCTTTTCTCTGTTGCCATATTTGCGTAAAATTTTGAGATACCTCAATCTTGAAGCATTTATAGGCACATTACCAACTACCCATAGCATTTCGATCGGAGATTGTATCATGGCCTTTTATGCTTTCCATTTCTTATTTCATATGAACATTGAAACACAATCTTTGCCAATATGGTCAATTTTCATCTAGTCTCTGTTGAGTTATTGCTGAAGGAGGAAGATGACCAGTGCAGATCACATGAACTGTCTGGAATAGCGGGAAAGACTGTTGCCATCCACGTTGGCACAAAACCTCATAGACTTCTCCTGTTGTTTTTACTCCCTTCAAAAGTAAACACACAACGTGACGTCCAGTTTGATCAGACTATGTTGTTACTTTTCTCGGTCAGGCCAGGTCATGGATTAGTTGTGGAAAGCGAAAACATCAAGAACTTATTGTCAGAAATATAATCAAGAACTTAATGCAGCATGCAGCTTTTGAGTTCGGTGGAAGTCATGATGATATCAAAATTGAAAAAACTCTTTGGGGTTTACTATATGTACCTGTAGCTTCTGCCCTTGCAACAGCTCTGTTTCGAGCTCGTGGAAATACCTAAAACATAATTAAACAAAGTTCAGTGAATGAAAAACTTACATTTCGTATTGAATCTCTTAAGAAATATGATAACCTCTTTCCACCACTCCTTGCAAAAGCATCTGCCACTTTCCTGTTACTACCTCCCACTGGCGCACACGCAAAAAAAATATCTTAGAATTCTAATGGTGTGTGTCTTGGGAATGAATAAGAAATAAGCAAACGGATAAATATATGTATATTTGCTTCCATACAGCATGTAATGATGAGATCAGCTATCCCGCAACTCTCCAGAAATGTGTTGTCGCATACAGATGGGAACATCAATTTTGAGAATGCTTTCATCTCATTAAAACTAATTCTCATTATTGCTACCTGGTAAATTCATATGTTGGATTAGATGTGTTTGTGAGTGGTATAAACAGTACTGATTTGCAACTCAACATAAGCATTATACCTTAGCGTTATTTCCCATCTCCAAGCCGTCGACAAAACCTGCTGCAATGGCCACAACATTTTTCAATGTCCCACATAGTTCCACACCTTCTATACCTGTTATTTACATACATTCAAATTGGACACTGAGTCGGCATTAAACTTTCTTTTGCTTGATGCATTCTGCTTAAACAATTTGGGTGGACTAGATAGTAAATGAATTTGGAAAACTCACAGCTGATACTCGAAAATAAGGAGTCCCGAAAATTTGAACCCATCTTTGTGCAACCTCTTTATCTTCTCTGTATCCAATTGTTTCTTCACTGAATTTCTCCATAGCAATCTGCACAAACAAAACTAAATGTTGGCACCCAACCCAACGAAGAAGATAAAGTCCATTTTGCAATATTAACTCATCTCCAATGTTAGCACCCATGAGAACACAACAATTAACACCCAGTTGTTTATTGATAAGACTAGAGATCATACATGGTCCTCCCGTTTTCACTTCCATGCCCTTAATAAGGGAAATTGCTTCGACATCTCCTTTAATCTTTCCAACAAGTCTCTTACATATGCCCTCTATGAATTGATGTGGTGTAACAAATACCAACATGTTTGCATCCTCCACTACAACAACATAACCATGATAACAAAATCAAAATTTGCATTGCTTCCAATTCTCTCATCATTAACTTTTGTCATATACCTGCATGTTCCAAGTCTGGGTCTGCAACCACATTGTGACATCATATTTTCCTGTTATATTAAAAAAAAATAACATCATATTTTTCTTTTTAGATCCGACTCAAAAATATGTGAGCTAGTAGCTTGGTCCCATAAATCAGGGGAATTTTATTCCCCGACTCAAATGGTTCAGTAGGGGCTAGGTCTTAGTCGGGTCACATCTGACTCAAACTATAATTCAAACATCTCGACTCATGCCAAGACAGATCTAGACGCCCACAAAAAAACAAACATACCACCTACCTTAAATTGAGATCATTTGAATATGGAGAAAATTTAATCATCCGAAAAGAAAGATGATGAGATTATTTACATTGGTTATGTTGATGATGTCTGTGAGTTTCTCACCGTTGGGCAAGGTTTCTTCGAACACCCACATCCTAACTTCATCTGCAACACAAGTAAGTATATATTTTGAAATGTTTTTAATAACTTGTTCACAAGAAATCAAAGAGAAAAAATTAATCAGTTAACCATGGAAAGAATCGAGATTTAAGGTATTAGAGCATCCACAGTGGGCGAGTATAACCAAAAATTTGGGATGAGATCGTAATATAGTGGGACGGAGTAAAGATCAAATCCCAACCAAAGATCAAATTCCAGACCAAATATGGTCGCGACCAAATCCCAAATTCTAATATAGTCGGGCGTAAATTTAAAGTACGCTTGTTGCTGGGCGTAAATTTAAAGTACGCTTGTTAACGGGCGGAGATTTAAATTACGCCCGATGAAAATTCAAATTAAATAAAAAAGAAAAAGAATGAGGCGGACTTTTAAATTACGCCCGATGAAAGTTACCAAAAATGGGGCGGACTTTTAAAGTCCGCCTGATGAAATTTTAATGGGGCGGACTTTTAAAGTCCGCCTGATGAAAGTTACAAAAAATGAGGCGGACTTTTAAAGTCCGCCTGATGAAATTTTATGAAAAAAAAATGGGGCGGACTTTTAAAGTCCGCCTGACGAAATTTTAATCATGTACCGTTGCGTCACAACACGGACTAAACCCAAAATTTGGTCTTTTTTTTGATCTTTGATCTTTGGTTTTGATCGCACCACTGCAGTTGCTCTTAGAAGCAACAAGTTTTGCAGCAACACTACCCCAGTTACCACTCCAAATAACGGCTGCTTTGTGTTTCTTTTTGATCATTTCTTCAGATTTATGAATCGAATTTCAGCTTGTATTTGCTTCTTTTGATGTGTTTTAGATGACATGACATCTGTTGGTGCTAGATGACTAAGATAGTGCGTGTATCTAACAAATGTGCCTTAGCTGAGGGCGCATATGGTTTCGGTGGGGCCCATGATTATATATTTATTTTTTAATCATATTACAGACCAAGTGAACACTAAACTCGGCTTTTGATCTACTTCATGTGTTCATCATCACTTGGGCGTTTGTGGTTTCAGGTTTGCGATGGACGAGAGAAGCTGGACGAAAAATAACAAAAATCTACAAAGTAGACCATTGGTAAAATTTGGGAGAGAGACAATTTTGGCGTTGCTTTTTGGGGAGGCACTTTGAAAATGTATATATATATATATATATATATTCTTATCGACTCGGTTGAAGTTCATTACCAAGCTGATAATAGGTGAAGATAAAAAATTATTAGTAACATGTTTGTATACAAAATTTGTTTTTTTGACTTCTGAAAATTAAAAATTTAGTCTGGATACATAATTTCCGAATGACTTCTAAAAAGCAAAAAGGTTATTATCAACTTTTTTTTGTGAAGCAAAAACATTTTGTTTTCTACTTTTATTTTTGACTTCTACATCTGATAAAGTAAAAGAACTTCTATTTCTAGTATCCAAGCAGACTGTATACAATTCAATTGTAATAAAATTAAAAAGGAGAGAAAAAAAGGCTAATCCATCGTTACATTAAAAAAATTGTACATAGAAATTTATTTTCCAATTTGCTAAGTAACCTCGACTTCTCTCTATTTCATGGACCTCTACCATCCCATTGAACTCTCATAGGCCGTTGAATACCACTTCAAAAATTGCTTTTCTAGAAACATAAAAGTCAAAAGTTAGCTTGGTTACACAATTTCATAATAACTTTAGAAATAAAAAAGTTAAACTTTTTATGAAGTTAAAATTTTGGTTCTGACTAAGTAGGAGCATTTCTGCTTCTAATTTCCAAATAGGTTCTTAACATTTCTACTAAAAAAGGCTAATTGAAAGAATTTTTCAAAACAGAATTTCGTACCCATTTAGGAAAATTCCCATGATATGGAAGTAAAAACATCCTTAACTTGAAGAGTATCCATATATATGTGGACTCTCACTAACTAGTGGACTCAAAACGCATTATGGAGAAAAACAAAACATGATAGTCCATCCTGTCCCTCATGGTCCGCATTTAAAGAAAATATATATAATCTTCCCCCTCTTGGATGACCAGATGAGGTGAAGTTCTATTTAATCTCAAAACTTAAAATTTGCAACGCTTTCTGTTTGTTGCTAACTCAAACAAACAGTAGCTATTCTCTAGGAATTTGTCCTTATTTACACCATTCAAAAAAAATATTAAAACTCTCAACCCGGTCACGAAGTGAAGTGACCGGACAGAAAAAAGAATATTAGTCGCAGTCGGTCATTAAGTAACCGGATAAGAGAATTTTTTCTTAAAAAAAGTCATTCGGATACTAAATGTCCGGATGACATGGACTATTCCATAGCCAACCCTTCAAGTATCATCTGGACTTCAGAGAGATGTGGACCTAAATATTACCCGCGATAGTATTTTTTATTTATAAAATGTGGATCATCACAAATATATGGATGAATTTTTGCTCCATAGGAATTGACCTTATAGAGTGATTTGTTTGCAAATTTCTGAGCAAAATGACCCCAAAGATATAATTGATAATTCTGCTCAACATTAGAGAGTAAATATAATTTTGAATTAGATTATTGATCATAGGCGGTCATTTATATATCACTAGGGACACCACATATCCTAATACCATGCACCATAGTCTAATCAGTTATATTTGGGTAGTGCCAAAATTTGGGTTGCACTTAAAATATCTCTAAGAGAAGTCTCAGCACAGTAAATCGATACTCGAGAAACAACTGAAAATCCTATTATTGTTATTATTATTACAAAATAAGGGAACCCCAAGGGTATTTTAATGAGAAGAAAGATTGAGGTTACAAGAGATGGTGGGAAACTTAGCAACAAGCTGGGCCCCAACACCTTTTTGAATAACAATCCATAACCTATGAAAGAGAGAGCTTCATATCTTAAAATTAGTATCATACCTTGCCACGCAATTCCTCAATCTCTCCATAAAGGAAATTGTTTCCGTTCCGAGCTCACCTAAAGTAGAAAAGGCCAATACACCAAACCCATACCCGTGTGAAGAGCATTTATCTAAGTGTTTATTGTTCTTGCGAATGATAACATCGCCCGGTGTAAAGTTACGATTCCTAACATTTGTGAATGGAGAGACACCTGTAATACCCATACAAAAATCCTTACCATCCTCCCAAATATGAACCAAAATATCTGCTGGCCCAAGGTCATTTTCACCGCTAGAAAGAAAAACCAAATAAACTTCCTTTCCAGCTGCGACACCTGCACTTTAACACATGTCCGCTAAGATGTCTTTAACCAGATCATGTCAAAATTTGAGCCCCACCTGACTAGCATAATGAATATCATGGTTACCAAAGACATCCATAGGCCTGCCGCAACAGGAACACAAACTTTCTTCCTCAAAGAAAGGTATGCCCAAGCGATATTGCAAGATAGAGCTAAACTGCTTGGGTTTGACTGCTTGATTAAGCCCAGGTATATGAATCGCTTTAAGAAAATCCATTGCATGGTATGTTCTATTGCATTACCACAGGGTGGACTCACACACAGATAAAGAATGACTGATGGGTATATTTTCCTTGACAATACAAAAATAAATAACTACCAGAGACTTCATATGATAGGGGGAAGCATCATTGATCTTAAAACCAGGTAAAGAAAGACCACAAGCTTTAGTAAAAACCTTTAATGGGTGTTGAAAACCATGACACGAATTCGTTGTCGCTGGTAACTTCAAGATCGAGTTCTGCAAGTGTTGAGTTTGAGCATGAGATGCTAGATAACAATACATAACAATATCTTCCATGGTAAGTATACCAAGTCCACCATCTTTTATATGGAGGGTGGCCAGTCGTTGTTGAACCAAACCAAAGCCAACACCATCACCAACTACTAGACGACGTAAATACTGCATAAGGTGTTTATTAAACTGAGTCACAAAAATCTCAAGTGCCTTGGGACATGTGGTACGAAGGGCGAAGTAAAACCTAGAGACCCCGATGCAGCTACGCATAAGCAATAATTCACTTTGGGGGTCCTGCAGATCCTGAATTTTTTTCATGAGATGTATGGTTTTGTCCACCGTTTCCAACACAATATTGTTGAAGTAATCCATATCTAAACTGACCGAACCACCAAGGAGTTTAATACCACCCACTGGCTTACCAATATTTGCATGGAAAACATTATCAACATCTCTTCTTGGGTCATAGGAAGGCCAAATTATTTCCGTCTTTGAGACGTTCAGTTGTAAACCATAGCTAGGTCCCTCCTCTTGTATAATTTTTAAAGTCATAGAAACCTCCATGGTATCACCTACAATGGTACTATCGTCTAGGTACCAAGCATGGAGGTCTAAGGTACAATTAGTTGCAATCTTCTTAACAAGCGTGCGGAGAGCTAAGGAAAATAAAATGGGACCGATGGTATCACCCTGTTGAATGTCTTGTGCCGAGTAAAGAATAGAATCTTGGTAGTACAACCTGGCTGGTTTTGAAAAACCGTGAGAATAAATTAGACAGTCAGACTTAATCAAGGAAATATATCCAAGAGTTATATCTCAATTTCTCAATACAATCTGCAATCGAACATATAAAAATTGGTGAGCCTGATTGATATGAGAAATAACTTGAACGATATCAAAAACCAATGTTCAAGTGTCAATCAATTTCAATCAACAACCAAAGGTCGGATTTACCAATTGATTGAACTACGCACAGCCTGTGATATTTCAATTATATAAACAAATATAATGCGGAAAAGAAATAACACGGACACCAGAAGTTTTGTTAACGAGGAAACCGCAAATGCAGAAAAAACCTAGGACCTAGTCCAGATTTGAACACCACACTATATTAACTCGCTACAGACACTAGCCTACTACAAGTTAACTTCGGACTGGAATGTAGTTGAGCTCTAACCAAGTCTCACACCGATTAAGGTACATTTGCGTTCCTTACGCCTCTGAATCCCAGCAGGACTCTACGCACTTGATTCCCTTAGCCGATCTCACCCACAACTAAGATTTTCTACGACCCAAAGTCGAAGACTTGATAAACAAATCTGCCTCCCACAGAAAAGTCTATTCTGATAGATAAATTTGTCTCCCACAGAAATACCTACAAAGTTTTTTTCTTCTTACTTTTGATAAGTCAAGGTGAACATGAACCAATTTATAGTCCGGTTTTATATTCCCGAAGAACAGCCTAGAAATATCAATCACCTCACAATAACTTAACTATATGGTAGTAGAACAAGTTATTGTGGAATCACAAAGAATGAGAGGAAGAGCTTTGTGATTACTTTTTATATCTTACCTATCAGAGATAAATCTCGAGCCAATCTTAGAGAAGATAGTACTCAATACGATAGAACAAGTAAGATCAGAACACACAACTACAAGGAAAATAGTTGGGTCTGGCTTCAGAATCCCATTGAAGTCTTTAAGTCGTTAACCTATAACGGTTTTAGTAAAAACTTAAGTTAAAGGAGAATCGACTCTAGTACGCAACTAGTATCACACATGAGGTGTGGGTATTAGGTTTCCTAGTTGCTAGAGTTCTCCCTTATATAGTCTTCAAATCAGGGTTTGATAGCTTTGAAATGAAGCAATCAATATTCACCGTTAGATGAAATCCTGATTTAAGATTCAAGTTAAGTTTTCTTAAAATCCAAAGAAATATATCTCTACCATTAGATGGTCTTAGCTTGTTACACACAAATGAAATATACTTTCATTTAGATATGGGTAACCGTACCTAAACGTGTATATTGAGTTGGCTCAACAATAGTTAACCGAAGTTAGCATATGAACACTTTTATTTTAACCACATTCATATAACACTTCTATATCAAATGATAATCAAATGAATCTAATTGTGTTACTCATAGAGTTGTTCAATTATTTATATCCTCATAGAAGTATACAAGACACAATTGAAACAAAATCGGATTGACTCAATTAAGCCACTGTTTGCAAAGATTTCATTCCTTAATTTATATATGTATTTTTTCATGAGTATGAAACCATACTTAACCGATTTTAGAACATAAACCAACTTAGTTTGCAAACGGGTACTTAAACTTAAGTTCCGAACTTTGGTCTTGTCCGACAGTTTGCAGACCGGTATGCATATTGTCGTCCCTGACCTAAATCAGGTAGAAACGTTCGCATAATGGTATTCATACTTGGTTCCCGGACTTTAACAGTTAAAACCGTTCGCATACTGGTATGCAAACTTGGTTTCCGGACCTGAATCATATTATAACAGTTTGCATACTGGTATGCATACTGTGCTATATCTGAACAATGGTTAATTGTTCTAAACTCCCATTTCAATCATGGAAACATCCTTAGAAGACGACAATAGCTGTCTCACACAACTATTAGCTTATAAGTAATTTTCAAGTGATAGAATGATCAATACGAAACATTCCGAGTCGACATCAAATAACTGTCTCATACAAATCATGTAAGATGTTTCAAGGCAATTTTCACATGATCATCTTTTGACTCATTTTTTAGTTTCCAACAAATAAATGTTTCCAACTAAACTCGTCAAGAATAATGACGAATGTAGCTAAAGAAAAAAGCTTCCAACACATATTTTGAGAAAGATATAAGCGAGTTAAACTCAGCTCGAAATATCAAATGTGTATAATGTAAAAAGTCTATATAGCTATACGACTTAGTCTCAATAAAATATAGAATATAATAGACTTCTGAGTGATAGATAAGTTTTAGTCTCCATATACCTTTTGTTGATGAAGTTCCCCCAAGCTCTCCTCAATAGATCTTCATCTTCAATCGATGAATGCCGTGAAGTTTAAAGACCAACTATATATTCTATCCTAGTCCGAGACATATCTATAAGTAGAATAGAATCAAGACTTATTGTTTTGATCACCTAAACTTTACAAGCAAACTTGAGATAACAACGCTTGCAAGTTCGACCGAGCAGTGCTCTAAAATCTCCCCCTTTGAAAATTTTACTGATAAAACTATCAATACATATAGATTACAAAATAAATAAACTTTGTAGCAACATGCTTGATTTCCTTGGTTCTTCAACATTCCTTGAATTATTCGTCACTCCAAGTAATCTGAACTTGTTCAACTCAGCATCATTGTTGTTTAAGATTAGCTATAACAATATGAAAACAGTTGTTCTCAGATATTGTCATACAATGTCTTAGTATTATTCTACAACCTCAAAGTTCAATTATATCATAACTTTGATAATAAAACTATGGTGTCGCTCCCCCTTAGTCAATACTTCATCTCACAATGAAAACCACTTCCCCTTACATAATGAGCTGTAAACCATATGTATGTAGTGTGAACTACAAAACAATTCTCCCCCTTTTTGTCAATATAAATTGGCAAAGATACGAAAACTAGCGGGATCATAATGAAATTATCATAGAGACACTTCATGACTAAAATAGAACATATCAACTTTGTTTCGATGATTTCACATAGTCGAAACTTAGTGTATTCATCAAGGAGTTTATAAAGATACAAGAAAACTCCTAAAATATTTCACAGCCGCACTCCCCACAAAGATTTGGCAATCAAGCACAAGTTAAATTAAGAACTCTCCCCCATAAAATGTCATTCCCGAAAGAACAACAAGAGCGCCCTTACGTTTACGAGAAAAGAAGGATTTCTTTGGACATTAACAAATCACATGAAACATGAATTTGTATCCAGAAAACACAAATAAATTAACCACAAGAGATCCTTAATGATTAATTTAATTGGAAATGCTCACATAAGAAAGCTTACAGAGCCGTACAGTATATTCACATAGAAGTGGATCAGTGAAAGATCGATACTGCGGAATATTCAAAAGTTCATTCTATCTTTTATCAATATTTGTATAAAGACATAATAGACTTAACTTTTGACATATATGAGATAATCATAGTTCACGGACGTAAACTCACATATCCCATAATATTTTTGCAATATATAAAACCATAAATATTAATACTGCAAAATCATCTTCCAAATAACTTAGAATTTAAATAAATAAATATAAAACATTGCAAGATGAAAATCGTCGGCAATAGCTATGTGTAACCACAATATATGTTATTCCAAACCCTAGTTATCCTTCTTAAAACACAAGAATAAATTCTCATAAGAAGTTTTCTAGACATTAAGATTCTTGAAAAATTCTGTATCGTCCCTGAACAACTTGTCATCAACAGACAATGGAACATAAGGTTCATGAAGAAAGGAGTCAATTCCAACGAACCTTCTAGACTGATGCCGTACCAGGGCCTTCTGAATTTCAAGAGTTCTTAGAACAATAGCCTTTATTTGTTGAATCTGCATCCTTGTTTTTTTCAACTCTTCAAGAACACCAGAAAACTTCTGAAGATTTGAGGGGTTAGCCTTTGGTTTCTTCATATTCTTTCTTTTTCTCTTCAAATTTGTAGAGAAATGATATTTATCTTTTTCCTTCATGATTGATGACTTAACAATCATATTAACATATTTTTCATCAGAAGATATGATGCTTGGAGTCTCCATCAAGATATGGAATTGTGAAGAAACACATAAAACTAACTCCACAAGCAATCTCTTGATAGAAAGAGCTGTAGGGAAGAAAAAAGGAATGTAGGGTTACGGAACCTAAATACAGAGTAAGTAGGATTCACGTACGACCAACTCATAACCCTAAAAAATGTAGAATTGTAGAATTTAACCCTCTTTTAATAATCAAAACAGAGTAAACCTTTTCAATATCAATTATGAAAAGATCAACAGAATTCCAGAATTCCAAGAAAAAAAAAAGAACAAATTTTCTTTTCCTAAAACCCGATTGTACATAAATCTTGTCTCTTTTTAAATTCGAGCACATGAGACAAGATGCACCTTCAACACAATTAAGTTGTGTTGGGGTGAACAATAATCTGTCCACCATACAATTCTTGTACGAAATTCTTAATACCCTTTTTCATATATTGTTTAGACCTTGTTCTTTTCTGTAGAGGTCTATCTTTTTCTTTAGAAAATAAATTCTTCGGAGATGAGTTGAATCTACATACCTCAGATGAATTCGACTTCCGAACAGATTTGAGCTTGTTTGCTAATCGGTTTGCTCTCCTTCAAAGTTTGTTGACATATCTTCTTTTATGTTTGTACTTGAAACAATTAGAGAGTTCATGACCCTTAAAGGTACAGTAAGAACATGTAAATGTGGAGGACGGTTCAGACACCATATCTGAGCATGTCGCTAAACAAATTGTGGTACCTGAAACATGTGAGATAGAATTTTCAGTAGACAGGGAAAAATCTATTTATCCTCCAAAGTTGTTGAAGAAGTTTCTCCAGGAAGAATATCAAGATTGATGTACGTATTGCTACAATTATCAAAATCAATATTTTCGCCAAGGAGTGCAACACTTGAATTTTCATCTTCATTTGAATCATAGTGATCAGACATTTCATCAAGAGTTGCAACAAGACCTTTGTTCTCAGTGTATTTTCTACGATTTGGACACTCATTAGCAAAATGACCAAAACCTTTACACTTGAAGCACTGAGGCATATCCTCATCATCAGTATCGACGGTGTCCTGTTTTTAGGAGGAACACGATCATGAGGTTTGACTGATGACCTGGGTTCATGATCAAAGATCTTTAACTTCCCAACAAGAGTATTTCTGGAAAGTGTATCAAGGTTATTTCCTTCAACGATGGCATGTTTCTTAAAATCGTATCTAGATGGTAATAATCTGAGAATATTCATCATAATGCCCTTTTTAGAAATAGTCTTACCCAATCCAAAGGGTGCATTAATAATTTTAGTCACTTTGTGATTAAACTCATCAAATGAATCTTCATCAGCCATACGAAGGTTTTCCTAATCAGAATTTAGTTTTTGAAGACTAGCTTCATTTTCAGAGGTATTCCCTTCAAATACGGTTTCTAAGATATCCCAAGCATCTTTAGACCGAGTGTACGTAGTCACATGGTGCTGAAGATCTAGGGTAATGGCATGTACGATAGCATTTAAGCCGTCAGAATTTTGCTTTGCAGCGAGAATTTCGTTAGGCTCATATCTACCAATATCCTTTGCAACAGTTACAATTTCTACTGTAACCATCGAAGGATTATAGCCATTAACAACATAAACCCATGATTGAAAATCACATGATTGAAGAAAGGCACACACAAAAGTTTTCCACCATAAGTAATTCGAGCCATCGAAGACTAATGGTACGTTTATAGAGATAGCGCTTATATCGATAGAGTCAGATTGCTACAAACACAGACTTATGAGGTCTTGGTGTGTTTGCATGCTATGATACCAATTGAAAAAGCGGGGATCTAACAACCACACCCAATATTTCGTTCGGCAATCTGTATGGACTAACTCCAATGTAATTTCGTGAGATTTAACTAGACAATCAGACTCAATGAAGGAAATATATCCAAGAATTATATCTCAAAATTTTCAATACAATCTGCAATCGAACAAATAGAAAGCTTTGAGACTGATTGATGTGAGAAATAACTTGAACGGTATCAAAAACCAATGTTCAAGTGTCAATCAATTTCAATCAACAACCAAAGGTCGGATTTACCAATTGATTGGACTACGCACAACCTGTGATATTTCAATTATATAAACAAATATAATACGGAAAATAAATAAGACAGACAAAAAAAGTTTTGTTAACGAAGAAACCGAAAATCCAAAAAAAAACCGGGACCTAGTCCAGATTTGAACACCACACTGTATTTAGCCGTTACAGACACTAGCCTAATACAAGTTAACTTCGGACTGGAATGTAGTTGAGCCCTAACCAAGTCTCACGCCGATTAAGGTACAGTCGCGTTCCTTACGCCTCTGAATCCCAGTAGGACTCTACGCACTTGATTCCATTAGCTGATCTCACCCACAACTAAGAGTTGCTACGACCCAAAGTTGATGACTTGATAAACAAATTTGTATCCCACAGAAAAGTCTATTCTGATAGAAAAATTTGTCTTCCACAGAAATACCTACGAAGATTTTGTTCTGTTTTTTGATAAATCAAGGTGAACAAGAACCAATTGATAATCCGTCTTATATTCCCGAAGAAAAACCTAGGAATATCAATCACCTCATAATAACTTAACTATATGGTAGTGTTAGAGAATTGCTCGGTCAAACTCGCATGCATTGCTATCTCAAGCATGTTTTTCAATGTTAGTGATCAAAACTATAAGTCTTGATTTCTAGCCTATTTATAGATATCTCGGACCAGGACATAAATAGTTTGGTTGAGCTTAGATCTCTCGAAGTTCATCTCTTGAAGACGAAGAACTACTTAGGGGAGCTTGTGGAACTTCTTCGACAAAAGGTATGTGGAGACTTGAACTCATCTATCACTTGGAAAGTATATTTCTAATATCTCCTATATTGAGACATAAGTCGTGTTAAGATATAGTTTTCTCTATATACATTTGAGATTCCGAGTTGAGTATATGTCGCTTACATATTTCTCGAAATATGTGTTGGTAAGCTTTCGCTTCGACCAAGTTCATCTTATATCATGAGAAAATTACCGAGTAACATCTTACATGGTTTGTGTGATGCAATCATTTGATGTAGGCTTGGAACGTTTCGATAATGATTATTTCAATATCTTGAAAATTGCTTTGATGCTAATAGTGTGTGAAAACGGATATTATCATTATAGAAGAATGTTTCAATGATTGAAATAAAGAGTTGATGATGTAAACATCTTTATATATAAGCATATATAGTTTGTTTGCACATTAGTGTATAAATCCATAAACCGAAAGCCAATAGTATGCATATGTGTGTATACGAAATTGGTGAAGGAGACAGGTTAAGTATGCGAACCTGTACGCATACTGGCGGAAGTTTTCGATCCGAAAATATCTAATGAGTTTGGGAATTACAAACTTCTAAACTAGTCACCTTAAGTATGCGTACCCGTACGCATACTGGCGGAAGTTTTCGAACCGAAAATTTCTGCTGAGCTTGGAAACTTAAGAAACTCAAAATCCGGTTGCTTAAGTACGCCTACCCGTACACATACTTAAGCTGGTTACTTTGTTAAATAGGTCAGTTCATGGACTTAAACATTTAATTCATAAGGAATGCAATCTTTGCAAACCGTGGCTATAAAGTCCATGATTGATTCAAGTGAATCAAACCAATTTGGTTTCAATTGTGTTTCTAAACAATTGAACAACTTTTTAACTAGTTTCATTTGAGTCATTTGAACTAGTTATGGTTAAGATGAATAAGGTTGATATGAGAGTAATCATATGGCTAAACTCGGTTAACTATTTGTGAACCAACCTGGTGTACACGTTTAGGTACGGCTACATAAACCTAAATGAGGGTATATTTCATTTGTGTATAACAAGCTAAGTTCGATCTAACGGTTGAAAGATATTAGCTTGGTTGAATCAGGTTTTTTATTTAACGGTGATTATTGAATGCTTTGTTACCAAGGTAACTTGGATTGCAAACCCTGATTTGAATACTATATAAAGGAGAACTCTAGCAACTGGGAAAACTAATCTCCACACCTCGATTCTCCTTTAACCTTAGGTTTCTTCTCGATACCCTGTAGGTTAACGACTTGAAGACTTCATTGGGATTGTGAAGCCAGACCCAACTATTATCTTTGTAGTTTCGTGGTCTGATCTTGCTGTTTCTATGGTGTTGAGTGCAATTGAAATAATTGGATCGAGATGTTATATCTCCGATAGGAAAGATAGAAAAGTAATCACAAACAAACTTTGTCTCATCGTTTGTGATTCCACAATAAATTTTTTCGCTAGTCGAGTAAGTTTATTGTGAGGTGATTGATAATACTAGGCTGTTCTTCGGGAATATATGTTTGATTTATCAATTGGTTCATGTTCACCTTGATTTATCAAAAGAAGGAACAAAAACTCTTGGGTATTTCTGTGGGGACAAATTTATTCAATCCTATAGACTTTTCTGTGTGAGACAGATTTGTCTATCAAGTCTTCGACTTTGGGTTGTAGCAAATCTTAGTTGTGGGTGAGATCAGCTAAGGGAATCAAGTCCGTCGTATCTTGCTGAGATCAGAGACGTAAGGAGCGCAACTGTACCTTGAATTTGTATGAGATTGATTAGGGTTCAACTACAGTCCAGTCCGAAGTTAATTAGTAGTAGGATAATGTATGTAGCGGCTTAATACAGCATGGTGTTCAATATGGACTAGGTCCCGGGGTTTTTCTGCATTTGCGGTTTCCTCGTTAACAAAATTCTGGTGTCTGTGTTATTTCTTTTCGCATTTTACTTCAACCGTGTCTTGTATACTTCTATGAGAATATAAACAATTGAACAACTCTATGATTAACACAATTAGATTCATTTGATTATCATTGATATTGAAGTGTTAGATGAATGTTGTTAATACAAAAGTGTTCATATGTATAATTTCGGTTAACTAATGTTGAGACAACTCAATATACACGTTTAGGTACGGTTACCCATATCTAAATGAAGGTATATTTGATTCGTGTGTAACAAGCTGATACCATCTAACGGTGGAGAGATATTTCTCTGGTTATAAGCAAACTTAACTTGAATATTAAATCAGGATTTCATCTGACGATGAACATTGATTGCTTTTTTTCAAAGCTATCAAACCCTGATTTGAAGACTATATAAGGGAGAACTCTAGCAACTGGAAAACCTAATCCCCACACCTCATGTGTGATACTAGTTGCGTACTAGAGTCGATTTTTCTTTAACCTAGGTTTTTCCTAAAATCATTATAGGTAAACGACTGAAGACTTCATTGGGATTGTGAAGCCAGACCTAACTATTTTCACTGTAGTTGCGTGTTCTGATCTTACTTGTTCTAATATTGAGTACTATATCCTCTAAGATTGTTTCTAGATTTATCTCTGATAGGTAAGATATAAAAAGTAATCACAAATCTCTTTATATCGTTCTTTGTGATTCCATAATAACTTGTTCTACTACCATATAGTTAAGTTATTGTGAGGTGATTGATATTTCTAGGCTGTTATTCGGGTATATAAGACCGGATTATCAATTGGTTCATGTTCACCTTGATTTATCAAAAGACGGAACAACAACTTCGTAAGTAGTTTTGTGGGACACAGATTTATCTATCTGAATAGACTTTTATGTGTGTGGCAGACAAATTTGTTTATCAAGTCTTCAACTTTGGGTCGTAGCAACTCTTAGTTGTGGGTGGGATTAGCTAAGGGAATCAAGTGCATAGAGTCATACTGGGATTCAGAGGCGTAAGGAAAACGACTGTACCTTAATCGGTATGAGACTTGGTTAGGGCTCAACTACATTCCAGTCTGAAGTTAACTTATAGTAGGCTAGTTTATGTAGCGGCTTAATACAGTGCGGTGTTCAAATCTGGACTAGGTCCCGGGGTTTTTCTGCATTTGTGGTTTCCTCATTAACAAAATTTCTGGTATCTATGTTATTTCTTTTTCACATTATATTTTTTTATATAATTGAGATATCACAGGAGTTTATGGGTGAAAATCGTTTCTGCCGATTTTGGTAATTTCGGTAGGTGAGTGAGAAAAAATCTAAACCCTAAATAAATGTACTGCACGGGAGTACTTTAGATTCTAGAGATCAATCTGTACAACTCCGTCCTAAACCAAAAAATGGTCGTTCCGGATTTTCTTCGGTCACAAAGAGGAGGAGAAGGGATGGTTTAGGGAGGGAAGCGAAGAGAGTGCTGAGACCAGAACAGTTCTGGAAGAGTAGTACTTGACTTGTATCAGAAGGTGAAAGATTTGAGAAAGCTAGCAAAGTTTCCTTTATGAGGGTTGTATTTCTCCTTGACCAAAAACTTATTGTCTTGGTGGAAATAGGTAAAACCTATTTATATAAGTCTAACTGAAACGTACTCTGGCCTTGTAAGAAAAAGAAACGGATGAGTTAAAGGGAAGAGGTGGTAACCCCTGGTATTGATGGAATTTGATGGAATTGATGTTCCATAATGAAAGAGCGTTTCACCATTACTTCCTGCATTTACTAACCGTTTTATTCTTAATACACTATCTTGAAACGGGCATTTGTGTATGCCGCACGCTGTAAACCGCCAAACCAAAACCCTAAAGAGCATCCCCCAGTTTGTGACATGTATTGATGTCTCGATTGTTTTCGTGGAAAACGTGTAGCATGTCGCTGGTGTTTGAGAAGTTGAGCTTGAAAGATGTGCCGGCTCAGTGGCGACCTTCGACGGTCGAGATTTGCATCTTGAGAGGAATCGTGGCCTTTGATGTAGGCGCGACATGCCAAAGTGCAAGGGTTGCATGGCATGTGCCAATGGCGCGTGTGGCGGCTTGGCCCTAGGTTTGCACGGCTTGGCATGCTAGGTTGCAAGCGTCGCTTGGCATGTGCCAATGGCATGTGTATCATCTTGGCCCTAGGTTTGCACGGTTTGGCATGCTAGGTTGCAAGCGTCGCTTGGCATGTGCCAATGGCGCGTGTGGCGGCTTTCCCCTAGGTTTGCACGGCTTGGCATGCTAGGTTGCAAGCGTCACTTGGCATATGCCAATGGCGCGTGTGTCTGCTTTCCCCTAGGTTTGCA
>NC_039362.1:11920844-11926108 GCF_003573695.1 Papaver somniferum | reverse complement strand
CAATGGTGTTTGTGGAGGCTTGGCCCTAGGTTTGCACGGCTTGGCATGTTAGGTTTCAAGCGGCACTTGGCATGTGCCAATGGCCTTGTGGCGGATTGGCCCTAGGTTTGCACGGTTTGGCATGCTAGGTTGCAAGCGACGCTTGGCATGTGCCAATGGCGCATGTGGAGGTTTGCCCCTAGGTTTGCACGGCTTGGCATGCTAGGTTACAAGCGGCGCTTGGCATGTGCCAATGGTGTGTGTGGCGGCTTGGCCCTAGGTTTGCACGGCTTGGTATGCTAGGTTGCAAGCGGCGCTTGGCATGTGTCAATGGCGCGTGTGGCGCCTTCCCCTAGGTTTGCACGGCTTGGAATGCTAGGTTTCAAGCGGCGCTTGGCATGTGCCAATGGCGCGTGTCGAGTCTTGGCCCTAGGTTTGCACGGCTTGGCATGCTAGGTTGCAAGCGGCGCTTGGCATATGCCAATGGCACGTGTGGCGGCTTGGCCCTAGGTTTTCACGGCTTGGCATGCTAGGTTGCAAGCGGTGCTTGTCATGTGCCAATGGCGCGTGTGGCGTAATGATTGCGCGGCTCGAATTTGGCACTGTTGCTATGATGCGCAGCGATTGTGCGGCTTGTTTTGGCATAGTTGTCATGATGCGCAGCGATGATGTGGCTTTGTTTTAGCATAGTTGTCGTGATGCGCAGCGAGTGTGCGGCTTAGTTTTGGCATAGTTGCCGTGATGCGCAGCGATGGTGCAGCTTAGTTTTGGCATAGTTGCTGTGATGCGCAGCGAGTGTGCGGCTTTGTTCTGGCATAGTTGTCGTGATGCGCAGCGATTGTGCGGCTTTGGTTTTGGCATAGTTTCCATGATGCGCAGCGATCGTGCGGTTTGGTTTTGGCATCGTTTCCATGATGCACAACGATTGTGCGGCTTTGGTTTTGGCATAGTTTCCATGATGCGCAGCGATCGTGCGGCTTGGTTTTGGCATAGTTGACATGATGCGCAGCGATTGTGCGGCTTTGGTTTTGGCATAGTTGACATGGTACGCAGCGATCGTGCGACTTGGTTTTGGCATAGTTGCCACGATGCACAACGATTGTGCGTCTTTGGTTTTGGCATAGTTTCCATGATGCACAACGAATATGCGTCTTAGGTTTTGTGTGTCGAAACCCTAGTTTAGCATTTGAAAAAAGATACCCTGGTAATTTTTTACATAAGTGCATTAAATTTTCTAATAAATGCGTTTAGCGTCACCGGTGACGTCATGTTATGCATAAGGTTTTACGATTTTACCCCTTGTCTAAAAACCACCATCAAGAACCGGTTGTGCGTAGTTCAATCAATTGGTAAATCCAACTTTTGGTTGTTGATTGAAATTGATTGACACTTGAACATTGATTTTTGATACCGTTCAAGTTATTTCAGATTGTATTAAGAAATTGAGATATAAATCTTGGATGTTTTTGCTTGATTGAGTCTGACTGTCTAGATGATTCTCTTGGAATTATATTGGAGTTAGTCCATATAGATTGCCGAACTAAATATTGGGTGTGGTTGTTAGACCCCCCATCTTTTTCAATTGGTATCAGAGCAGGCAAACACATTAAAGACCTCATAAGTCTGTGTTTGTAGCAATCTGATTCTGTGGACAGAAGTTTATCTCATACTAACGCACATAGAAATTCCTTCAAAAGATTTTGATTATGCCAAACGTCTTGGGATTACCTCAAAGGATAACTCCTTAGTAGATTCTTCCGAAGCCCGAGGTAGAAAGTGTGATATCAGATTTTCATAACATTCCCTCTAAAATGACAGTTGAAACTATGTCAGAATTTAAGATGAAGCTCACTAGAACCTTAAAAAAGGCTGCTGAGATTTTTGATGTTCAAGTGTCTAAAGTTAGTTCCCTTGAATTAGCTTTTTGATGAAGTTGAGAAGTCTCTTGATAGAGAATGTGAATTCTATAGCATTATTGAATCCTTTTCTAAAAATATTAAAAATCTTGTTCAAAGAAACCACTCTACAGCGCGAAAAGATTAGTTTGCTTGAATATGTTGTTAAAGAAGATTCAATTAGAGAAAAACGTTTAATCGAAACTCATTCATCAGATCTGAAAAACTTTCGTTTTGAAAAAGAGAAACTTGTTGAATCTCATCGTCTACCCCAGGAATAGTACAACTCCTTGAAAAGGGAAAACTCTGTTTTAAAAAGTAAGTCTTCTTCTATGCATATCTCTAATACTCATGTGGTATTACCAATCATGGAGATATTTTATTCTAAGGAATTTCCTGCTAAGAGACTATCACGTTACTTACAAAATTCCAAAATTTTTGTGAGTCTTAAA
Organism: Papaver somniferum; assembly: GCF_003573695.1. Lineage (NCBI taxonomy): Eukaryota > Viridiplantae > Streptophyta > Magnoliopsida > Ranunculales > Papaveraceae > Papaver > Papaver somniferum. Next base: position 11,923,782 of record NC_039362.1, on the reverse strand, counting down.
CGAGATACTTATGACATTTCTTATCCACGAACTTGTTCATTCTGTGGGAAAAGGAATCACAATGTTCTACATTGTTTTGCTAGAAAGAAACAGATTTCTGATCTTCAAAATCTATTTCTTTTTACAGTTGACATAGTAAATCTTCTGACGACATCTATAATGGATTTCATTCCTGAAAAAAACCAACAGTCTCATAAATGAGGTTTTCACAAGGTCACTCATCTAGAAATATCTACATGAATCGTGTCTCTCCTTATGGTGCAAACTCTTATGCCACAAATATACACATTCCTAGTGTTTATGAGAATAAATCTGGTAGACCTAAGTCTAGGAGATGGAATTCTCACAATTCTAACCCTCTGGAACCCATCTCTAGAGGTCCTAGACTTAATCCTCAGAAAAATCCTTCTAATGGATATTCAAAAGGGTTTATGTTTAATTCTCCTGGAATAAGATATAACCGAAGGAAGGTAAGGAATACACCACACCAACACTCAAAAGGTATTTACAACTCTTCCCTCAATATTCGTAGTGGGATTACTTCTCACTCTACTACCTAAGTCTAGGTAATTTCATTCTTGTACCTAACTTTAGAGTTGCAAGGTTGATATTTGCGGGATGCTCAAATTCACTGTATTTTATCGTTTGATCGAATGGTTTGTGTTAATATAGTTTTCTCCATTTACAAAAGTTGAGTCATATCTTGACTCCCAGTCTAATGTATCTTTGTTTGTGTGTTGTAATTTAAAGCATCTTCTAAATTTTTGAGCCATGAAAAGATATGATTTATTTGAAACAAAGTGTATTTTCTTATTTTGGATCTTGTCTGATCCATTCACTTTTTGTTTCTGGGCCGCAAACGTCTGTGTCTTCTTCTTGAGAGCTTTTAGGGTTTACTTAACAAGGGTTCCTTCTCTTGTTCTCTAACATATATATATATATATATATATATATATTGTTCCTTTAATCCCTTATAATAATAAAAAATATGGAGATCTCTTCAAGACCTCGGAAAATCGTGAATCTTGATATGGAAGAAGACATTTGAATAAGTGGGGGTGCAACAACCACATTCAACAATTCGGTTAGCAATCTGTATGGACAAAATCCAATATAATTTCTAGAGAATCAACGAGACAGTCAGACTCAATCTAGATAAAAAGTATATCAAAGAGTTTATATCTCAATCTCTCGATTTGATCTTTACTCAAGCAAACAGAAATCTGCGAGTCTTTATCAAAAAGGGATAAATTGGATGGTACCAAAGACCAATATCCAAGTGTCAATAAATTTAAATCAAAAATCAAAAGTTCGGATATTCTAATTGATTGAAGAACGCACAACCTGTGATATTTCAATTATATAACAAAAGATAATGCGGAAAAGAAATAACACAGACACCAGAATTTTGTTAACGAGGAAACCGCAAATGCAGAAAAACCCTGTGTCCTAGTCCAGATTGAACACACACTGAATTAAGACACTACAGACACTAGCCTAATCCAAACTAACTTCGGTCTGGACTGTAGTTGAACCCCAATCAATCTCACACTGATCCAAGGTACAGCTATGCTCCTACGCCTCTGATCCCAGCAGGATGCTACTGTTTATGGGTGAAAATCGTTTCTGCCGATTTTGGTAATTCCGATAGGTGAGTGAGAAACAGATCTAAACCCTAAACAAATGTACTGCACGGGAGTACTTTAGATTCGAGAGATCAATCTGTAAAATTCCGGCCTAAACCAAGAAATGGCCGTTCCAGATTTGCTTCGGTCACAAAGAGGAGGAGAAGGGATGGTTTAGGGAGGGAAGCGAAGAGAGTGTTGAGACCAGAACAGTTCTGGAAGAGTATTACTTGACTTGTATCAGAAGGTGAAAGCTTTTGGGAAAGCTAGCAAAGTTGCCTTTATGAGTATTGTATTTCTCCTGGCCAAAAACTTGTTGTCTTGGTGGAAATAGGTAATACCTATTTATACAAATCTAAGTGAAACGTACTCTGGCCTCGTAAGAAAAAGAAACGGATGAATTAAATGGGAAGAGGTGGTAACGCCTGGTATTGATGGAATTTGATGGAATTGATGTTTCATAATGAAAGAGCGTTTCACCATTACTTCCTGCATTGACTAACCGTTTTATCCTTAATACACTGTCTTGAAACGGGCATTTGTGTAAGCAGCACGTTGTAAACCGCCAAACCAAAACCTTAAAGAGCATCCCCCAGTTTGTGACATGTATTGATGTCTCAAGTGTTTTCGTGGAAAACCTATAGCATGTCGCTGGTGTTTGATAAGTTAAGCTTGAGAGATGTGTCGGCTCAGTGCTGACCTTCAACGGTCGAGATTTTGCATCTTGAGAGGAATCGTGGCCTTTGATGTAGGCGCGACATGCCAAAGTTCAAAGGTCGCATGACATGTGCCAATGTATTGTGTGGAATTCCTTGGCTGTAGGTTGCGCATCGGGTGCATGTGGCAATGCCAAAATGCAAGTGTTGCATGGCATGTGCCAATGGCGCGCGTAGAAGCTTTGGGCCTAGGTTTGCACGGCTTGGCATGCTAGGTTGCAAGGGTCGCTTGGCATGTGCCAATGGCGCGTGTGGCGGCTTGGCACTAGGTTTGCACGGATTGGCATGGTAGGTTGCAAGCGTCGCTTGGCATGTGCCAATGGGCGCGTGGCATCTTTGCCCTAGGTTTGCACGACTACGAATGCTAGGTCGCAAGCGTCGATTGGCATGTGCCAATGGCGCGTGTGGCGTATTGGCCCTAGGTTTGTACGGCTTGGCATGCTAGGTCGCAAGCGTCGCTTGGCATGTGCCAATGGCGCGTGTGGCGGCTTGGCCCTAGGTTTGCACGGCTTGGCATGCTAGGTCGCAAGCGTCGTTTGGAATGTGCCAATGGCGCGTGTGACGGCTTGGACCTAGGTTTGCACGGCTTGGCATGCT
>NC_039362.1:11916117-11920572 GCF_003573695.1 Papaver somniferum | reverse complement strand
AATGGCGCGTGTGGCGGCTTAGCCCTAGGTTTGCACGGGTTGGCATGCTAGGTCGCAAGCGTCGCTTGGCATGTGCCAATGGTACGTGTGGCGGCTTGGCCCTAGGTTTGTACGGCTTGGCATGCTAGGTCGCAAGCGTCGCTTGGCATGTGCCTACGGAGCGTGTGGCGCAATGATTGTGCAGCTCGAATTTGGCACGGTTGAGGTGAAGCGCAATGATGGTGCGGCTTTGGTTTTGGTATAGTTGCCATGATGCGCAACGATCGTGCGGCTTTGGTTTTGGCATGGTTACCATGATGCGCAGCGATCGTGCGGCTTGGTTTTGGCATGGTTGCCATGATGCGCAGCGATTGTGCGACTTTGGTTTTGGCATAGTTTCCATGGTGCGCAGCGATTGTGCGGCTTTGGTTTTGGCATAGTTTTCATGATGCGTAGCGATTGTGCGGCTTAGGGTTTTGTGTGTCGAAACCCTAGTTTAGCATTTGAAAAAAGATAACCTGGTAATTTTTTACATAAGTGTATTAAATGTTCTAATAAATGTGTTTAGCGTCACCGGTGACGTCATGCTATGCGTAAGGTTTTATGATTTTACCCTTTGTCTAAAAACCACCATCAATATTAAGTCCCCTGCTTAGCTTGGAACAGGGGCCTTGTTGCAAGGTAAGCATAAGATGGTGACAGACGAGGATAGAACTGAGACAGTAAGTCGTGAAAAATGGATAAGGAGACTTGTCTGACCTTTTTTCGATATGTAAGTAGAATTCGCAATCCTTGCATCTGGTAGCTTTGTATCAATCCCAGTCGTTTACATGTATTTGTGGTCAGGCTTTGGAACGCGAGGCGGAGCTTCTAGCATAGACTTGGCATGAAAGGGATTTGTCAGCACCAATGGGTTTGGAATGGGCGTGGGCCGCTCGGAAAAGGAAACGCGGCAAGGGGAAATGCAGGTTGCCGGTAAGGCTCTGACATGGTCCACTGGTAAGGCGTTGGCATGGAAAGCACGGATTGTCCTGGCTGGTTCGGAGCGTCGGCATTGGATGGGATTAGCATAAAAGGCGCGGAGTGTTGCAAAAGATTACGTGGAGCGTTGGCAATACTGGCACTGGAAAGGAAAATGCGGATGTCTTGAGAGTGGAAAGGCTTGCTCTTGTGGGCCCAATCGCCTTTCTTCATGCGCGGCTTTAACAGGGAATTCTTTCCTTATTCAAAAATCTTTTTCGAGAGGTAGGTATCATCCGCAATCCTTTCATCTGGTAGCTTTGAGCAAATCCCGGTATGATTGGGTGTCTTCAGGGCTAGGCTTTGGAACGCGAGGCGGAGCTTCTAGCATGGACTTGGCATGAAGGAGGCCCATTAGCACTGACGGGAATGGAACAGGTGTGGGACGCTCTATAAAGCGCTTGGCAAGGCATGACGCTGGTAAGGGAAGCACTTGCAAGGGAAGCGCTTGCGGTTTAGGGTTTGACACGCCGAAACCCTAATTAGCGCCCTTTACTATATTCTCTGTAGAATCCGCATAAGGACTCAGATTTTGACGGTCCGCCCTTTATCGGACGCGAAAGAGAATTCTATATCTCCCCACAAGGGAATATTTAGGTTTCGAGCTCGCTTAGGAGGTGAAAACGACCCGACAGTGAAAATCAGGAAGAAGTCGGGAGGGATGTTGCGGGCCCAAGGTGGTCTAGTCGCGCGCCAGTCACATATTCCCGTTCATGGAGCAAGAAGGAATATTCATTATGTTCAAGCTCTAAAAACTTTATCCGCATGAAAAGAGGTATCGACCCTCTTATGTTTTTCTGTTGTTCGTCTGGATCCGTGTTTTCGTCTGCAGTGTCTCTCCAGTGGATTCCAAAAGTTTACCAAAACTATGTTGTATTCTTGGGACGGATGGATGAAATATATGCTCGGAAACGATCACGTCAGGGATAATATTAGAGATTGTGGTTGCGTCGTCGGTCCATCCTCGACCTTAGGTTGTTCAGTGGACCTTTTGATCGTGATGATGATGTGTTATGAATGCTTGCATGGTCGAAAACTTCTGGCGCCCCTGGATGAAATAAGGAGATGTTCCATTGCCGATGTGCTGCTATCAAGTCTCCCGGGACTTTGTTCCAAGCTACATCCTTCGAACTATCTTCTGAATCTTGGATTATCGTACCGAATGGGATGTGGTGAGAAGTCCCCAGTTATACTTCGGTTTGATATGATGGCATGGATGAATATGTTAATGTAACCTTCTGGCGTGCATTTGGAGTCTTCGGTGCACATGTACGGCTTCATGTTGAGAAATTCCCGCGGCTCGTAAAACCTCGACAGTGATGATGTTGAAATCAGTAATAACCTGGTTGAGAGGAGTGAAAGCATCTCATGCTGGTAGTCCCCATGCGTAACCTACTTTCACTACATCGCCTTGAATCCCCGTCCATGGGATTCGATATAAGCCTATCGTACTCTTCTGTATGTGACACTGGGATGCTCAGAAATTACATGATGAAATATTATGGATAGTGCAGGCTTGGTGTTGGTGCAAAAATTGATCACTCCAACAATCTTCGAGATGCTTGTGAGTTGATCCAATCGCTATCGTTGATGATGAATCTCCAAAGAGTTGTTGAAAAGAGGTGGGGGTACCTGCAAAAACACTCCGATGCCAAAATCAAAGGATGTTCTATGCAAGTGTATTATGGTGAAAAGAGTAGAATTCTCTACCTTTTGAGTGGAGATTTAGCCTCTATATATATAGGCAGAAAATAGATGTAGCTTTAGGGTTTTAATAGTTATCCGAATAACTTCCCTCATATGTATAAATCCCAAATAACAACCAGATTCATGATAAAATCTAATATTTATCATAATCCTCACTTATCCTAAATAATTATTATCTTGAATAATAATTATTTCTACTTAAGATAATTATCCTCTTTCTATCAGGATTTATCTTAAATAATATTCTATAATAATTATTCCATCAAAATCTTAACCTCTTTTATTAAGATCTTTTTACCCATGGACCTTTGGGCTTCAATAATAAGCCAAGTGGGTTTCTATCATAAGCCGATTTGGTCTTCCATATTAAGACAGGTTGGTTTCCATAATAAACCCTCCGGTTTCCATAATAACCCAAATCCAGGCTTCCACAATAAGCCTTGTGGGTTTCCAAAACAAACCCACCGGTTTTCCTGATAAACCAACCGGTTTCCACAATAAACCGGATTTAGGCTTCCATTATAATCCTCGTGTGACACGCACGTACACTATTTAAATAGGGTACGTACATCGCCCCCTCTTAATTCTCAACATGTTGATGGATTAAGAAAATCAAAAGAAGAACTAACCTTCGCGGCTCGTTCAAATTCTCCATATACTACTTATCCGGTAACCTTTCGTGGCCTTGGACATCTTGTTGTGTGGATATGCCCCAAAGTCCTTAATAATTCAAAGAACCAAAAATGTACTTAATCATCTCATAAGTCATTGTTTTTTAATCACCAAACACGTTCAAAGTACCAATAATGTACTTAAAAATCCATATGATAATTACCAAACACCAAACAGATCGGCATGTTATGTCCTCTTTCTCTTCCATCATCTAACAAATGATCTACGTGTTGGTCTTATAAATCTTCCAATATTTCTTTAGGATCTTGAATCTCATGCACAGTCATGCTTCCCTAGTCGTTCCGGTCTTCCACTGGCACATTTATTGCCATTTGCACCATTGTGCTTTGTAAGATATTGTTAGAACTATTTGACTTTGCATGAAAAATCATTTCCTTGGTTTATCTCTTTGATAGGAAAACGCTCCAATTTATCTCTTTAATAGAAAAATTATCAGGACTAAATAAGTAAATCAATTTTGACTTCGAGAACATACCTCACTTCGAATGCAGTTTGCTCCAGTAACTTTCTAGGCACATTGGTTGCCCATTTGTTCCCATAATGGCCTAGAATTTCCTGACCCAATGCTCGTGTGTCTGCGAATATTTAATGTATGACAATCTCTGGTGTACAGTTTGACTGTCATTAGCTTTTTTGCATACATAATAAACCATCGGAATCTAAAATAAACCTAACTGGGCTTCTATAATAAGCCATGTGGGTTTCTACAATAAACCCACTGGTTTCTATAATAAACCAAATTGGGCTTCCATAATAAGCCATATGTTGGTTTCTTTAATAAACCACCGGGCTTCCTTAATAAGTCCGGTTGGGATTTCTCAACAAGACAGACTTGGTTTCTTTAATAAACCACCGGGATTCTTTAATAAGTCAGGTTGGGCTTCCTCAATAAGCCATATGTGGTTTCTTTAATAAACCACCGGGCTTCCTTAATAAGTCCGGTTGGGCTTCCTCAATAAGCCAGAGTTGGTTTCCTTAATAAACCACCGATCTTCTTTAATAAGTCCGGTTGGGCTTCCTCAATAAGCCATATGTGGTTTCTTTAATAAACCACCG
>NC_039362.1:11908704-11915994 GCF_003573695.1 Papaver somniferum | reverse complement strand
TATGTTGGTTTCCTTAATAAACCACCGGGCTTACTTAATAAGTCCGGTTGGGCTTCCTCAATAAGCCAGAGTTGGTTTCCTTAATAAACCACCGAGCTTCCTTAATAAGATCGGTTGGGCTTCCTCAATAAGACATATGTGGCTTCTTTAATAAACCACCGGGCTTCCTTAATAAGTCCGGTTGGGCTTCCTCAATAAGCCAGAGTTGGTTTCCTTAATAAACCACCGAGATTCCTTAATAAGTTCGGTTGGGCTTCCTCAGTAAGCCAGCTCGGCTTCTATAATAAGCCATATGAGTTTCTCTAATACTTTTCCTTTGCTCCTTTCGCTCAATTTTAGCTTCAGCTTAATTATGTTGAGACACCTTGTTTTCGCCTTTCTCTTTATTAGAAAGACATCGCAACTGTTTCCTTTATAATCAAATACTTCTCTGGCTTTCTCTTTATTAAAAAGACATTGCAACTGTTCCTTTGATAACCAAAATACCTCGCCTTTGTTCTCCTATTTTTAGCAAAACATTGCACGTATTCCTTTAATAACCAAAATACTTCATCTTTGTCTTCCTCTTTTATAGAGAGACATTGCACGTATTTCTTTAATAAATACATGCAAAAAAGTGTTCTCATTTATGATTATAAATTCGATTTATAATGTAACAACTAGTGAGGACTTACCTCCTTGGGCGTATGCTCCTTCCATCTTAGTCGCCCCTAATACTTCCAATGATATTGAAAACGATAAGTCATATTGTTTGACTTCCTTAACCATGTTGTTTTTGACTTCATGCTCGGGGTTACTTTATCCGCCCCCAATATCTGTAGGGATATTCCCGAACAGAAAAGTCGCCCCCCTGTTAAGCAAGAACTAGATCTATTATATCCGATACTCACTTGATATATGGATCTGGGCTTATGGTATCTTTTCCTTTGCCATCTTATTTCAGGGTTCATCGTGATTTTTCCTTTTGGAATCGCCCTCAAAATGTTGTCTTGGTGTGGCGTTTCCTCGATTGCGGGCCTTTTTGCTGTCCGTGACAACTTTGCCTTCTTTTCTCTCTCCGCCTTTGCATACCTATCATCCCTATCATACAATTCTCTGAGGCTTCCAACTGGCTGAACTGTTAATGAGTTGTAAATTAAAAACTCATCGTAATCCAATGCATTTTTGTATGCTTCTATTACGAAATTCTCATCAACTTTTCCGACTTCACCAACTTCTTGACGGAACCTCCTATTGCAATCACTTAGACTTTCAGCTGGCTCTTGATGCAAGAGGAATAAGTGACTGCTTCTTTTTTTGCTTCCTAGGTTAATCCTGTATTGCTCGAAGAATGCATCCAACAACATTCCAAAATTCTTGATCGAATTAGACTTTAAATGAGAGAACCAGGTTAGAGACTTACCCGTCAAAGTCGTTGGGAATGTTCTGCAAAGTAGCTCATCACTGTACCCCCACAAGCTCATCAAGGCTTGAAATCGTTGGACATGCTCCACCGGATCTCCATTTTTTCCATCAAACAAACCTTTGAACTGAGGTTGATTAAAATTCGAAGGTGGACGGAATCGTTTAATCTTTGCAAAAAATGGAGAATCCATCGATTTTTTCATGGATAGAATTTGCTGCTCTTCGTCTCTTGACTGTTTCTGTGCAAGTAACTCATCAATCATGGCACTAAGCTTTTCCTTGCTGAACTCTTCATCCTCCTCTGAATCATCTTGAGTTTCACTGCGAATTCGTTCATTCCTAACATGATCTGTCCTCCTCTTTGAACGCTCATTTTCATGCCTAGACCATTTTGAGTGACGACCATTGCTGCGTTCGACTCTCTGTCTATAATTCTCATGGATAGTACCCTCTTGTCTTCCCCTCTCGGTTGCATAGTGATGATCATTATTGGAGGTATAACGATCATAATAGCTGTCGTTATGGTGATCTCGACTCCGATAATCATCACTGACATTCACATTTATCATCTCATTACTTCGGCTATGTCGACGATCATCACGAGTTTCATTCTACCTGTATAGGATGGCTCGCTTTTGGTGATGGTATGCTCTTCCATTTTCCGAACGAGGGATGGCTGCTTCTTCTTCTTCCCTGCTTTTCTCCAGCACGACCCTAAGTCGTTTGTTCTCTCTTTCGAGTTCTTGAAATCGCTCCCGTACTGTTAAGTCAATAGGTGTCACCTGCTGGGTGTTAATCTGTGTAACCCGTGGGTTATTAATTTATGTCGCAGGTGGAACATTTTCTTGTACCGCTGGCGGAACGTTAGCCTGTGAAGCAGACCGGACGTTAGCAGGCCCAACCGGCAGATCGTTAACCCGAGAACGTACTCCTTCATTAGCAATATCATTCTGTCGTTGTTCACGAATGCTAGGGTGTTGGCTTTATACACCATCTTTAAGATGGAAGCTTCTAATCGCGCAAGGAGGTGGTGATCTACGAACATTGCTTCCTCTAAACCTTGGAAAAGATCTCTCAGATCGAGATCGAGAAGCAGATGCCGATGACGACATCGAAGTCTCTCTCCCGTCCCTTTCATCATAGTTTCCTTGAACTACAACACTTCTAAAAGTTCGAGGGTTTTCCTGGTGATTCGACCCGTTTATGGTTTGCACATCTACGTCCATCTCCGACTGATTTACTCCCGATGTATTCATCTGTTTCACTTTCCTTTTGACCTTTTATGTTAACAACTTTGGCCGGATTTTCAAAGACTTTCCGAACTGCAACTCTTCTTTTGGAAACGTAGTGAAGATTTTCTGCAACTTTCTGAAGGGTTGTGTATTTTCCGCAACTTTCAGAAAAGTTGTGATCTTTTTGCGATTTTCTGAAAAGTTTTTATCTTTCTGCAATTTTATAAAATTTTTTGATCTTTATGCAACTTACTGAAAAGTTTTGATCTTTCTGCAACTTTCTGAAAAGTTTTGATCTTTCTGCAGTTTTCTTAAAAGTTTTGATCTTTCTGCAACTTTCTGAAAAGTTTTTATCTTTCTGCAACTTTCTGAAAAGTTTCGACCTTTCTGCAACTTTCTGAAAAGTTTCGATCTTTCTGCAACTTTCTGAAAAATTTCGACCTTTCTGCAACTTTCTGAAAAATTTCGATATTTCTGCAACTTTCTGAAAAGTTTTGATCTTTTTGCAACTTTTCTGTTCACAAGGAACAACTTCTATTACTTGGAGAACACGACCTTTTCTTGTCGTTCCCCTTAGTCGGCGCCAAAAGATGTTGGTGTAAAAATTGATCACTTCAACATTCTTCGATATGCTTGTGAGTTGATCCTATCACTATCGTTGATGATGAATCTCCAAAGATTTGTTGAAAAGAGGTGGGGATACCTGCAAAAGCACTCCGATGCTAAAATCAAAGGATGTTCTATGCAAGTGTATTATGGTGAAATGAATAGAATTCTCTACCTTTTGAGTTGAGATTTAGCCTCTCTATATATAGGCAGAAAATAGATGTAGCTTTAGGGTTTTGATAGTTATCCGTATAACTTCCCTCATCTGTATAAATCCAAAATAACAACCAGATTCATGATAAAATCTAATATTTATCATAATCCTCACTTATCCTAAATAATTATTATCTTGAATAATAATTATTTCTACTTAAGATAATTATCCTCTTTCTATCAGGATTTATCTTAAATAATATTCTATAATAATTATTCCATCAAAATCTTAACCTCTTTTATTAAGATCTTTTTACTCATGGACCTTTGGTCTTCAATAATAAGCCAAGTGGGTTTCTATCATAAGCCGATTTGGGCTTCCATATTAAGCCAGGTTGGTTTCCATAATAAACCCTCTGGTTTCCATAATAACCCAAATCCAGGATTCCACAATAAGCCTTGTGGGTTTCCAAAACAAACCCACCGGTTTTTATGATAAACCGGCCGGTTTCCACAATTAACCGGATTTAGGCTTCCATTATAAGACTCATGTGACACGCACGTACACTATTGAAATAGGGTAAAAACACTTGGGATCCTCCGCGGCCTCGTAAAGTGTTGAAGGCGTCTTCTAGACAGAGAGGTGATGATATTCTTACGCTGCACCCTTGAAGAGTAGATGACCTTGTTGTGGGTACGTCTTTTGGTTGACTGTGTCTTTTGAGCGTTGACAGTGAAGGGATTCCGTGTATATCCTCAGTCCTCAAGTATGGTTTACATGTTTCCATCTTTGTAGTAATTGCTGTTGTGGTGAAGCTCTGGCTGGTATCAACAAATGAGCGACAACAGTTCTTGGTAGGAGATGTAATCAGAAGAGACTACATTGTCGTGGTAACAAAGTAGGTTGGCTGGAATTGTATGGGCTTCCGTGGAAGTAAAAGGATTGGATGGATGCGTAAGCGAGCAAACTGTCCATGCTCACGAGTTTTGGAGAGATGGATTAAAAGGTGGCCATGACTACGAAGATTGGCTGGCTGTGACCATGATCCTTGACATGGGGAGCGTGGTGGTACGACCCTTTGCAGGAAGAAGCGGTGTAGAAGCAGCTTCGGCTCTTGGAGAGGATGTCGAAACTTAAGAAGCCAAACGCTAAAGCTTTGACTTCGGATACTAGAGCATCTTATGGAGAGAATGCTGAAGCGGAGCGGCTGCTCGAGCGAGCATTGAAGCGAAGCAGCTGTCTGGTGAACGCTGAAGCGGAGCGGCTTCATTAATCAGTGGGTTGTCAAACTGAACACTCTTCAGGTGAACAATGGTGGAGTACCAGTTTCATCTATCAACCGTGCTTTCCAGGAGAGGTTGGGGTTTGGGAACGACTTCTTTGGTTGGAAATGGCTGCTTCCCTGGTGTGGTGCGGTTGAGGGTTGCGAATATGTCTTGACGTTGTTCCTTGGGGAAACATAGAATCTCACATAAATGTTTCATCATGGACCGCACGGTTTTGTGGGGAGAAGTCCCCAAAAATCATGCGTCTCTTGAACGGAAGAGAATCTTCGTGAACCCAGGGGGTTTGCTGATTTTCCTTGCTTCGATTTTGGAGAAGTCGTTCCTCATATTTACGTGTGATGAAATCGGATTGCTGATTCCCTACGGGGCGTTCAAATGCAACGCTAGAAGGATGCACTCTGCCAGCGCAGGGAGGATACAAGCTGTTGTAAAGATGCAAGCTGCTGTAACGATGCAAGTTGTTGTAAAGATGTAAGCTGATGTAAGATGCAAGCTGCTGTAAAGATGCAAGATACAAGCTGTCGGCGCTGGAAAGATTTAAGCTGCGGTATCGAAAGGACGCAAGATGTCAGCGCTGGAAGACGCAATTTGCCGGTGCTGGAAGGACGCAAACTGTCGGAGCGCGGGAAAAGATGCAAGATATAGGTATCGGAAGGACGCAAGCTGTCAGCGCTGGAAGACCAAGTGGCTGGTGCTGGAAGGAAGCAAGCTGTCGGCGCGCTGTAAAATATGCAAGTTGCTGGCCCTGGGAAGATGCCAGTTGTTAGTGCTGGATCTTGTTGGAACGATCGCTGGCTTGGCATGGACGTTGGCTTGGCAAGGCGCTGGCTTGGTGTGGGAGATGGTTCCAGCGTGGGCGCTGTCCTGGCGTGGCGCGATAGCAGTAAAATGGGCCAGTATATTTCAGGTATGTACTCCAGTGTTTCTTGTGTTGGTGCAAACCTCGGTTTCCGGGATCTCCTGATGAAAAAGGGATCCTCCGTGTGTAAGATCGAGTTTTTTGGGAAGCACCACCGCGATTGTGGAAAGTCCCCAGTCGTTTCGAGTCACTTGATGACTGGATCGTTTGCTTTCGATTTCTGTGAAGTCCCCAGACGTCTCTTGCGGTTTGCGACTGGTAACTAGGTTTCCTGTTAGTCGCGTTGTAGATCCCTAAGCAAGCCGCTTGCTTCTGCCGTCCTGATTTATGGATCGAAGTATGAGATCGAGGATTGAAACTGATATTGTAACCTAAAGATCAATCTCCCACTGTGGTCGCCAATTGTTTATGGGTGAAAATCGTTTCTGCCGATTTTGGTAATTCCGGTAGGTGAGTGAGAAACAGATCTAAACCCTAAACAAAAGTACTGCACGTGAGTACTTTAGATTCGAGAGATCAATCTGTACAACTCCGGCCTAAACCAAGAAATGGTTGTTCCGGATTTGCTTCGGTCACAAAGAGGAGGAGAAGGGCTGGTTTAGGGAGGGAAGCAAAGAGAGTGTTGAGACCAGAACAGTTCTGGAAGAGTATTACTTGACTTGTATCAGAAGGTGAAAGCTTTTGGGAAAGCAAGCAAAGTTGCCTTTCTGAGTATTGTATTTCTCTTTACCAAAACTTGTTGTCTTGTGGAAATAGGTAAGACCTATTTATACAAGTCTAAGTGAAATGTACTCTAGCCTCGTAAGAAAAAGAAAAGGATGAGTTAAATGGGAAGAGGTGGTAACGCCTGGTATTGATGGAATTGATGTTTCATAATGAAAGAGCGTTTCACCATTACTTCCTGCATTTACTAACCGTTTTATCCTTAATACACTGTTTTGAAACGGGCATTTGTGTATGACGCACGCTGTAAACCGCCAAACCAAAACCTTAAAGAGAATCCCCCAGTTTGTGACATGTATTGATGTCTTGAGTGTTTTCGTGGAAAACGTGTAGCATGTCGCTGATGTTTGATAAGTTGAGCTTGAGAGATGTGTCGGCTCAGTGCCGACCATCGACGGTCGAGATTTTGCATCTTGAGAGGAATCGTGGCCTTTGATGTAGGCGCGACATGCCAAAGTGCAAGGGTCGCATGGCATGTGCCAATGGCTTGTGTGGAATGCCTTGGATGTAGGTTGCGCATCGGGTGCAGGTGGCAATGCCAAAATGCAAGTGTTGCATGGCATGTGCCAATGGCGCGCGTAGCGGCTTGGGACCTAGGTTTGCACGGCTAGGCATGCTAGGTCGCAAGCGTCGCTTGGGATGTGAAAATGGCGCGTGTGGCGGCTTGGCACTAGGTTTGCACGACTTTGCATGCTAGGTCACAAGCGTCGCTTGGCATGTGCCAATGGCGCGTGTGGCGGTGTGGCCCTAGGTTTGCACGTCTTGGCATGCTAGGTCGCAAGCATCGCTTGGCATGTGCCAATGGAGCGTGTGGCGGCTTGGCCCTAGGTTTGCATGTATTGGCATGCTAGGTCGTAAGCATCGCTTGTCATGTGCCAATGGCGCGTGTGGCGGCCTGGCCCTAGGTTTGCACGTATTGGCATGCTAGGTCGCAAGCCTCGCTTGGCATGTGACAATGTCGCGTGTGGCGGCCTGGCCCTAGGTTTGCACGTATTGGCATGCTAGGTCGCAAGCCTCGCTTGGCAT
>NC_039362.1:11865765-11908502 GCF_003573695.1 Papaver somniferum | reverse complement strand
CAATGGCGCGTGTGGCGGCTTGGCCCTAGGTTTGCACGGCTTTGCATGCTAGGTCGCAAGCGTCGCTTGGCATGTGCCAATAGCGCGTGTGGAGGCTTGGCCCTAGGTTTGCACGGCTTGACATGCTAGGTCGCAAACGTCGCTTAGCATGTGCCTATGGCGCGTGTGGCGGCTTGGTCCTAGGTTTGCACGGCTTGGCATGCTAGGTCTCAAGCGTCGCTTGGCATGTGCCAACGAAGCGTGTGATGCAATGATTGTGCAACTCGAATTTGGCACGGTTTCCGTGAAGCGCAATGATTGTGAGGCTTTGGTTTTTGCATAGCTGTCATGATGCGCAGCGATCCTGCGTCTTGGTTTTGGCATGGTTGCCATGATGCGCAGCGATCGTGCGCCTTGGTTTTGGCATGGTTGCCATGATGCGCAGCGATCGTGCGCCTTGGTTTTGGCATGGTTGCCATGATGAGCAGCGATCGTGCGGCTTTAGTTTTGGCATGGTTGCCATGATGCGCAGCGATCATACGGATTTGGTTTTGGCATGGTTGCCATGATGCGCAGCGATTGTGCGGCTTGGTTTTTGCATGGTTTCCATGACGCGCAGCGATCGTGCGGCTTGGTTTTTGCATGGTTTCCATGATGCGCAGCGATCGTGCGGCTTGGTTTTGGCATAGTTGACATGATGCGCAGCGATTGTGCGGCTTTGGTTTTGGCATAGTTGACATGGTACGCAGCGATCGTGCGACTTGGTTTTGGCATAGTTGCCACGATGCACAACGATTGTGCGTCTTTGGTTTTGGCATAGTTTCCATGATGCACAACGAATATGCGTCTTAGGTTTTGTGTGTCGAAACCCTAGTTTAGCATTTGAAAAAAGATACCCTGGTAATTTTTTACATAAGTGCATTAAATTTTCTAATAAATGTGTTTAGCGTCACCGGTGACGTCATGCTATGCGTAAGGTTTTAAGATTTTACCCCTTGTCTAAAAACCACCATCAACAACTACGTACTTGATTCCCTTATCTGACCCACAACTAAGAGTTGCTACTACCCAAAGTCGAAGACTTTAATAAACAAATTTGTATCACACAGAAAAGTCTACGGTAATAGATAAATCCGTCTCCCACGAATATACCTACGAGTTTTGTTCCGTCTTTTAATAAATCAAGGTGAATAGGAACCAATTGATAAACCGAATTTATATTCCTGAAGAAAAGCCTAATATTATCAATCACCTCACAATAATCTTAATCGACGCAGCGAAAAAAAATATTGTGGAATCACAAACGATGAGACGAAGTGTTTGTGATTACTTTTCTATCTTGCCTATTAGAGATATAAATCTCAAGCCAATTATTATAGTTGTACTAGTAATGATTGAAATAACAAGATCAGATCGCGCAACTATAGAGAAAATAGCCGGGTCTGGCTTCACAATCTAAGGAAGTCTTCAAGTCATTAACCTACGGGGTCTCGGTAGAAACCTAAGGTTAAATGAGAATCGATTCTAGTTTATGCAACTAGTATCACAGCGGAGGTGTGGGGATTACCTTTCCCAGTAGCTAATATAGTCTTCAAATCAGGGTTTGCAATCTAAGTTACCTTGGTAACAAAGCATTCAATATTCACCGTTAGATGAAAACCTGATTAGATTCAAGCTAATATCTTTCAACCGTTAGATCGAACTTAGATTGTTATACACAAATGAAATGCACGTCCATTTAGGTTTGTGTAACCGTACCCAAACGTGTACACTTAGTTGTTTCAACAGTAGTTAACCAAATGGTCAGCCATATGAGCACTTTCATATCAACCTTATTCATCTTCGCCATAACTAGTTCAAATGACTCAAAAGAACTAGTTAGAGAGTTGTTCAATTGCTTAGATCTCATAGAAGTACATAAGACACAATCGAAGCAAAAACAATTTTGATTCACTCGAATCGATTCATGAACATTATGGTCGCGGTTTGCAAATATGCATTCCTTAGTTTATATATGTCTTAGTTCATGAATAAACCGTTTTTAGAAAACTACCCACTTAAGTATGCATACCGGTACGCATACTTAAGTACCCGACTTAAGTTTGTTTTCAGTTCACAAACTCTAGCAGAAATTCACGGGATGTGAACTTTCGGCAGTACGCGTACGGGTACGTGGACTTTAGTTCTGGTTATCCTGAGAAGCAAAGTACGCATACTTTGGTTCAAGGATTATGGACTTACACATGTATGAGTTCACATACAATGTTTATATCCGTTCAAGGATATTATTCTAAACTCTCATTTCAATCATTGAAACATTCTTAGAGGATGTTAAATAGAGGTTATTCACACACTATTTTTCATCAAAGCAATTTTCAAGATATTAAAATAACTAGCTTGACTTTCTTCACTTGTAAAGATGAACTTGGCCAAAGCGAAAGCTTAACAACACATATTTCGAGAAATAGATAAGCGAGATGAACTCGGCTCGAAATAGCAAATGTGTATAATCGAAGTATATATAGTAATACGACTTTTTATCAAGATAGAAGATAGAGTAGGTAGACTTTTGAGTGATAGATAAGTTCAAGTCTCTACATACCTTTTAGTCGATGAAGATCCACCAGTTCCTTGAGTAGTTTTTCGTCTTCGCATGATGAATGCTGTGGAGTCTAGAGATCAACTACACTTTCTATCCTAGTCCGAGACTTAGTTATAAGTAGACTAGAAATCAAGACTTATAGTTCTGATCACTAATATTGACAAACATGCTTGAGATAGCAAAACATGCGAGTTCGACCGAGCAGTGATCTAACAATATCACCCTTTGTCAATTTTAGTGACAAAACTAACAATACATATGGAATAAAAAATAAATAAAATTTGCAGCTTCTCTTCCACATGCA
The DNA here is from genome assembly GCF_003573695.1 of Papaver somniferum. NCBI lineage: Eukaryota > Viridiplantae > Streptophyta > Magnoliopsida > Ranunculales > Papaveraceae > Papaver > Papaver somniferum. The sequence goes on along the minus strand of NC_039362.1, from coordinate 11,905,617 downwards.
TGATCTCCTTGGTTCTTCAACATTACTCAAAATATTCGTCACTTCCAAGTACTCCAATGATTCCAAAGGTTGTAAGTTCAGCATCATCGTTGTTGAAGTTCCGTATCCATAACAATGAGAAAACAAAAGCTCTCAATCATTGTTACACAGTGTCATAGTATTAGTACACAACATCAAAGTTCAATTGTATCACAACTTCGACAACAATACTATGGTGATATGTATCACTCCCCCTTAGTCAATACTTCATCGCACATGAAAACCACTCCCCCTTACATAATGATCCGAAAACCATATGTATTTGTAGTGTGAACTACACATTAATTCTCTCCCTTTTTGTCAATAAAATTGGCAAAGGTACGAAAACTAGTGGGATCCTAATGAAATTTCCATAGAGACACTTCATGACCAAAAGAAAGCGCATATCAACTTTTTAGATGCAATCATATAGCCGAAGCTCAATGCATTCATCAAGGAGTTTATAAATATATAATATCACCCATAAAATATTCCACAGCCGCACTCCCCACAAAGATGTGGCAATTAAGCACAAGTTCAATTAAGAACTCTCCCCCAGAAAATGTCATTCCCGAAAGAACAACAAGAGCGACCTTACTATCACAAGAAAAGAATGATTTCTTTGGACAAAACAAATCACATAAGAATATGAATTTGTATCCAAAAATCTCAATTGAATTAACCACAAGTAAACCCATGATTAATTCAAACGGAGTACTCAACTAAATTAATCACAGGAGAACCTATGATTAATTTAATGGAAAATTTTCAACATAAGAGAAATTACGGAGCCACACAGTATATACATAAAAATATGGATCATGGAAGATCAATAATGCGGAATAAAAAAAGATTCATTCTATCTTTCATCAGTATTTGCACAATGACATATACTCACCAGAAAATCTTGCTCTACCTCCTATAATCCAAGCTCGGAAGGTGAGATTCTTAGTTTACGATTGTTAGTTTTTGGGAATATTTATTGATTTCTGATATTTGGTCTTAGATGTGTGATTCTGTTTTATTTCTGGTGTAGGTATTTTTTTCCTGTGAAGTCTATTTTACCATCTTTACCTAATCACCACCGACAATAACTCCAACAAAAGAGATCTGAAGGTAATGGATCTAATGATTTAACTATTTGTCATTAGGACAATTACACAAATTGAATTCGGATCCGGTTGTTTTAATTCTTCCCAACAAGTTGAAGTCGGTTTTCAGTTGACAAGATAACACTATACCCATTTCTGGAGTTAACGACATTATGTAGAGTAGTTTCATAAATTTTAAATGAACCTGTGCAGATAGGAACCAGTTCCGGATGTTTCAACATGCTTGATTCATTCAGTGATAAGTTTATTCAGAATGATATGAGGTAGATGATAAACCCATGATTTTGTGACTATGCATTAAAACCGGCTTTGTACCACCTCAAATGTTCTTGATGTGACTCCTGAAGAAGCATGGAGCGGTATCAAACCAGATTTTGCAGCTCTTCGTGTGTTCGGGTGTGTTACATATGCTCATGTACCAGCTGAAAAGCGACAAAAGCTTTAAATATCCATCAAAATTCCTTCCCAATCTTTGCAATCCTTACATTTTCTAGTAACTATTAAGGAACATAGTTGAGTGTCAGGATCTTGGCCAACGGGGCTAACCCCTGATGGTTCACCGCACTTTTAAATTGCATAACTATGTTATAGCAAAGCCGTAAGGTTGAGTCTTGCGGAGAGGTTGTAGATAGTGAAATGAAATAGCGACCTAAACTCAAAAAGTTTTTTATCCCCTTTCTTAACGTATGCGGGGATTTCAACCCCTCTTCTTGGGAAGCTATACCATCCATGTGTTGAGTGAGCCCATACCGAGTGTCTTCATCAACCCCTATCTTGGGCAATACTGGTGGTGTCTTTTGCAGGAGGTGAACTTTCGTTGTTCAGATCCTCTTCCTCGGCGTAACCTTCTGATATGCCTAGAATTTCAGATGATTTTCATCACGTGGATGCTACATAATATCAGTAGCGACAACTACCTGCAAATTGTTTCGCAGATGATGTACAAAAATAGACTGCCACGTCTACGACGAGTATATCTCGAGGGATCCAAAATAAGTAAATCGGTTGACATACGTTACCTGCATCCATTTTTGTAAGGAGGTCGGCGTATCGTGGAATGCATTAACATCTTCCAAGGGCAAGCAATGGAGCTAAATGTAATTAATCTCTCTGTGAAGTATGTCTGATTTCTTGAAAGTATAACCATTGTAGCTTCTCTAAGGCTCTCATAATAACATTTGGAACAAAACAACCACTTTCATTACTATTTCAATGTTCTGTAAGCATACATAACAGCCAATATGTACTCATCACTCTATTTCAAGTTTGTTTCACTCCACTTACCTATTTCCTATCGGTAAGACATACTCACAGTGACAGACGAGAGCTGCACAACAACACGACCATTGGCCAACAGGTGCATATAGTTGTAACCGTGCAACTATTTCAAACTAACGCCTTCTCATTGATAACGCGACCATTGGCCAACAGGTGCATATAGTTATTACCGGAAAAAAAATTCAAACTGACGCCTGCTCATTAAGAACCCCACCATTGGCCAACAGGTGCATATAGTTATTACCAACAAAAAAATTCAAAATAACGCCTGCTCATTGAGAACGCGACCGTTGGCCAACATGTGCATATAGTTATAACCGTGTAAAAATTTCAAAATAACGTCTGCTCATTAAGAACGCGACCATTGGCCAACAGGTGCAATCTGCGGGAGATGTCTATATAAGCTTTGATCGTATATCCTTGTAGAAATGTGCAATAAAAAAATCCTTAATACTTGTTATTTTTTGCTGATAATAATATTTCATCAGTAGTTGTGATGTAGATGTTTCCGGAATTGACTACCGAGATATTACAACGCCTCGAAACTACAGAAAGCGTTTTAGCAAGCAAAAGGGTTTGCAAAGAGTGGAATAATGTCCTTGCGGATAATATAATTGGACTCCTTTTTGGTGTCACACACGGAATGGGGAAAGAAAAATTTACTCGACTCTTCTATAGAAAACATATTAACGAGGAATATTTCAACCTGATGGTAACAACCAACAATAATCAAGTCACGAACGAAGGAATCTATGAAAAGACTAATTCACACCCAATAGTTGGATCCTGCAATGGTCTGGTATGTTTTTACATTTCACACCACAGCATACAAGATCCTGTTTACATTATGAATCCAACAACGCGGGAGCACATCCATCTTCTACAACTAAGCATCCCAACTGCACGAGATCCAATACTTTCATGGTATCTATGGTACAACATAATTAGGGGTTTCGGCTACTGCCAACGTACCAATGCGTACAAGGTAGTTCGCGTTGACAGGGATGGTATAGTTCAAATATACACTCTAGGAGACGAGAGTGGATGGAGGAACATTGAGGAGACTCCTTATACTTTTCGGGGTTCAGGTGTCTACGCACATGGTTGTATTTTCTGGAAGGAGTGTCTTAAGCACAATATAGTATCTTTCAATTTAGACACCGAGACGTTCCATGAACAATCAACACCCCCGCATCATATATCTGGGTGTCAATTTTGGATAGATTCTTACCCAGAATTTTGGATGGTCATGTGCGGATATCGCCTTTTATTTTACTACATCCACGAGGCGGTTACAAAGACACAGATAGATTTCTGGGCACCCATATCTGAAGAAAATATTCATACATGGGCACCTGGAGAGGAATGGAATTGGGATCACAAGATGAGCATTATCTTGGAAAAGGATGGGGATGATTGGCCGACTTATACCCCGATAGCCTTTGGAAATAACAACGACCTCCTATTGTGGCAGAATAGGCGTTTATTGCGTTACAATGCACTCACCAGAACTTGGACGGAAATTTGGGGGACAGTACCGTGGAAAACATGGGTTCGAATTATTCCTGACGTCCACGCCACTAACACATTCCCTAGGTTATCTATGTAGTTTTGTTTGTTTTTTTCTCGTTGATTTTGCTTTCATAAGTTTTGTTTTTAGTTATATATATTGTGTAGATCGTCACTTCATTAGTCGCACAAAAACATATTTCGTGCTATGTCAGCATATAGCTAGACTCTGATTGAAGCGACGTGTTGGCATCATCGCACCAGAAACCTCCATGTATAAACCTTTTACGGTTCTCAGCCTAATTCAAGAAAAAACGGGAAACTTGAATCAATAGAATTTTTTTTTTGTAGCAGGCTTCTCAACCTGTTCAAACCCATAACGTAACAGGCTTTTTCTAGGAAATTCATAATTGAACAAGATTCCCCATAACATGGAACGCCTTTTGTTTCACTGATGGTGATTGGTGAGGCATGTACTTTGTTGTTCGAAATCTTCTGTACCACTAACCCCCCCCTCCGTCAATCCACTCTTGCATTTCGAGGACCCGTACACAATAATAACTTTAGATTATGTCAAGCTCCTTTACCGGATTTACATAGATTGTACCTCTCAATTAATAACAGGAGTGGATAACGCAAGGAATTCCAATCTCTTGATGCTTGATCCAGCTGTTTACAAGATAACTAGTGTTGTTCTTCTTCTACTTCCAAACGGATTTTTTGATCAATGACAATAGAAATCTCTTGTTCTTATAGAGGTTAGGGGTACATAAATTCTTTCACAGCTTGATGTAGGAGGGGGTTCTATCAAGATTTGGAACAAGGCTTTCCCTTGTTGACAATTACGGACGTTGGTTGTATGAAGAAGTTGAGGATTTTGAGGAATAGGATAGCGAGGATGGAGAAGAAGTTTTGTGAGAATGATAATCAGGGAGTTCCGAAGGAATCCAAGTGCCCCCTCTCAGAACAGTAGACACAAACATATCCTTCAGAACCCCCAGCGATCTTTATATGAACTCTGCACAAACTTATCATCGGTCATACGATCGATAATATCCGAATGAGCGATAATTCAACACGGTAGTATGAGCGATTAGTCGTACGGGAGGAGCAACTGATTTACGATGATCCAATCGTAAACTTCGTATGACTTATCGCTGATATTCCCGCCATGAATCCATGACTAACAGTTGATATTCCCGTTGTTGTCCTATACACCAAAAGGACGTACGGGTTATTACGAAGTTTCGTTTAACCCCTAACGGTGTAGAGTTCCTTATTTCGTCAATATGAAATGGCACGTCCATATGGCAGCAATATTAAAAAAGCCCGTCCTTGTGTGAACCATTTCTACTTAAGAAAAGCCTGAGTTTATATTATAAATATTTGTTGCTTGTGCTTAAAAAAAATTCGGTACAATTGATGTTTATTCTATGATGTGGTGTGGATGTGTGATTCAATTGGTTCCGGTTAAGAAAAACTATTGTTATCTTGCTTTATTGTGTGGTATCAATTGTTTATGCTTACAAAATTTCGGTACAATTGATGTTGTGTGTGATTCAATGGGTTCCGGAAAAGAAAAATTATTGTTAACTTGCTTTTGTATGGTATCAATTATTTAGGCTTACAAAATTTCGGTGCAATTGCGGTGCTTTTAATGTATATGTTGTTTCAATTGCTTCTAGTTGAGGTGAATAATTATGCAAGTTGATTTATTTTGGTTTGTATGAATTATTTATGGCTTAACGAAATAAAAATTTTACGGGACGGGTTGTTTAGTCCAATTCGATTCCGGATAAGAGAAACTAAGTTAATTCTGATCTAAGTTAGACTTATCGAAGTGAGGTTTGGGTTATTCAAGTCTAATTGAATTCCTTGACAAGCTAGTTAACTAACCTAGTACTTGTCTTGTTTAAAATTCAAAGATCTAAGTTTATGGATAGTTAGAACCTGATGAGAAAAATAGAGTTTATCTTTATTTTGGTCTTATTGAATTAAGCGGTTGTTTTTGAACAGTCGGTTTAGCAAAGGGACTAAGGTGCTTAGTTTTTTTTTGGTTTGCTAAACTAAATTGGAAAAATTGTTTCGGACAATTGTTTCCTTGATAACATATCAAAATAAAACTACTTGTAGTTTAGGTTTTAATATTGGTTAATAGAACATGATGTGTGGAACCCTCGTCCCCAACTCTATAGGTTTGCAAGTCTATTTTGAGATTTGTAAGATTTTTTTCGTGTTGTCCTTTATTTTTTCGTTTCTTTGTCATTTTTGGGAGAAATATATGGAGTAAACAAGCGATACTGGCATTGATTTTATATTGATTAGCACCGCTAAGGAAAAGAACAATAGTGCTTGAACGTTTATCTAACGAAAGAGTGAAAGCACAGACTAAGGGGGAGTAACATGTCATATGAAGTGGTATAACAAAGACGTGTGGATTGAATATCTACCTATCTTCCTTAGGGGGAGTATTATCTTTGTTATTATAATGTCAACAACGACATTTTCAAGGATTGAATGTAAGCAGTTTTACTGTGTTGTTGAATCGGGAATCAAGTGGATGTGTAAAGAATTCTTGTAATTTATGATGTAAGAGTTCTGTCACTAAAATTGACAAAGGGGGAGATTTTTAGAGCATTGCTCGATTGAACCCACGGAAAGAATCTTAGTGAATCAAAACTCATGTTAAGAGTCGCTTGATTATGTACTAGAGTCAATTTCGTATAGGTTATCTTGAAAGTATTAGGATATGAGACATTACAAGTATTGTGAAGTCTTGAAGATGTGAAGAAGCAAAGAGCTACAACAAAAATAATCATCCTTCCACTTGAGGTTAGTGATATTTGACTTGAACTGTTTCATTCCTTAATGTATCTTTCAAGTCGTGCATATTGAAAACATAACTGCGAAGCATATTTGAACTCTAGATAGACATGGTATTAAATTTTGTAGATAAAACATCGTAATAATCATTTGCATGATATTGTGATTATGTATGGGTATGAGATGAGGATTTCATCCTAGGGAACAGTGTTTACCTGTGTTCTAAGGAAGTAAATTCATAAACTTGTTTGTGGACCGAAAAGGAAATTGTCAGGTGTTATTGGTTTTGTTTTCATTGCATATATTATGAACAACCAATATGTGTGATTGAGTATAACCGCTCACAACTTGTTTGTGTTCTTGGTAGAACTATTCACAAAGGCCTGACTTATGTATTGGTATAATTTTTATTAGTAAAACCAATCTTAAGTAATCACCTGAGATGGTATGATCGGGTTTGTGTTTTGTCTGACCAAATATGGGAGAGGGGAACCGATCCTAGTAAGAGGTGCAGTATATCACAAGGGGAACCGATCCTTGTATGGGGGGCAACAAGGTTCATAGCAGAAAGGGGAATCGATCCTATGTACATGTGCAACACGTTTTTAGGCAAAGGGGAACGGATCCTATGGACATGTACAACACATATAAGTTAGATACCATATATATGTAGGGAACCGATCCTAGTACCTAGTCAACCGAATTTTAAAAATCTTTTTTGACTATGCACAGTACTCACATGGAGGTAGAACCGTTAAGCCCATGATTGTGATTGAATGTTGGTTTGATCAATCGTATAGTTCTTGAAAGTCAGATGAACCAATTCTAAACTTGTTTGTAAGTGTGGCAAATCGGTTTCAAGGTTGTAAGTGTAAAAGAGAACTTACAAAGTAAACATATCGACATACTTTGAACACGTGTTGTAAATGTTTATTTATTTAATTTTTCAAAGATATTCCTTAACGGCTAAGGGAAGAGAATACCAGGATCGAAACATAAGTAAGCTAAGAATTTTCTAGTTAAGGTTATTAATTTCATTTTGTAGGGAAGTTACAGAATTAGTAATGTGCATTTACTAATTAGATTTTCCAAGAGATTTAGATTATTATTTTTGGACAGAGCATTTCCAGGAATTATGGAAACCGAATATGTGCTTTAATGAATATCTTGAGAATATTTTTGGTTTTGGAAATTCCTTGGTGTCCAAACTTCATTGTCTATAAATACCGAAGTTTTCCTTTCTAGAAAACTAATCCTTCGTAACGACAGACTTCCTCTTTCGTTGTTGTTACTGGTGAAGCCGCCTATTCGGAGAGGAGTGTAACCTAATTCGGCGAAATCTCTTACGGCCGCTCAGTTTAAAGTCTTCTTTGGGATTGACAAGCTATAGCATGTATCGTTGGTGGGAAACTAGATAACTGCGGTTTATCTTTTGTTTTCGGTTGATTTGATTGACTAACGGTGGTTGAAATATGATTGCACCTAGTTTGTTTATTCTTGAGAATCTTCTCTTCTGATATAAGATTCAGTCAAACTAGTTCGTAGTTTCGACAGGTATCTTTAGACTGTTGTTAGTTCTAAAGATGATCTTGTGGTAATCCATTATTAACAGACTCCGTCCTGTGCGTAATTGATCACAAGAGATTCAAGTGATTTGTGTGCAGGTTTTATAGAATATTTAAGAAGATTTGAAGACAAAGAAGATATTGAAGATCTGACTTGGGTTTTATAATCTTTGGTATGCAAAATACTTGTTTCAGTAAAAGAGGATCCAATTAATAATCGGTTTATCCTTGTGGTAGATTGGATTGATTAATTGAGTAGATCGGCATCAACACAGTTTTTCGGATTAAAAGTGTTGTTGGATTAATCTTAAACGATTACTTCGGTAATTGAACATAATATAGATCTAAGAACCTGGCGAAGGAGTTTATGTTAAGATAAACGAAAGAGCCTTTGTCCGACTCATATCACTTGGTTGAATAACGTTGATACCATACAAATTTGTTTTTCCTTTACTATTTGGAATACGAACCAAAGGAATTGTTCCAAGTACGTGACTTATTTATAAGTTAGAGGCGTGGGAATAAAGACGGAACTAGGTGAACTATAGGGTTAGTTACTTGGTCTCAACCATACGAAGTTAGGTGTGATTTTGTGTAGTGGCTTAATCCTGAGGGTATTCAATTCTGGACAAGGTCCCGAGGTTTTTATGCATTTTCGGTTTCCTCGTTAACAAAATCTTGATGTGTCATTTACTTTTATTTTACGCATTATAATTGTTTTATTATAATTAAAGTAAATTACACAAATGTTTAAATCCCATTTACTTGATAAGAAATCCTATTGTGTTTGGTTAAGTCTGAACCTTTGTATCAAGTAAACATATTTCGTTTGTTATATTGTCTCGATCTCGTATCCATAGACGATCACACGAAGTGTGAACCGATTAGTTGTATTGTCTCGACTCAGTACATGGACAATCACTTTCGGAGAAGGACTTATAGGTAGGAAAAGATTTAGCTTGAGGTATATTTGGGTACCCTCTCCTTTTCAGTAGTTGAACCCCAATCAATCTCACACTATATAAGGTACAGTTGCGCTCCTTACGTCTCTGATCCCAGCAGGATACTACGCACTTGATTCCCTTAAGGGTCCATTTGGCACACTTTTTTTTCCTATTACACTGCATTCAACTGCACGTATTGATATCACACTGCATTCAACTACATGTATTGATATTGATGGTGTTTGGCATGTTACAGAAGTAATCCTACAATTATTCTCATTCCAAAAGGCATTTTAGGAAATTCTAAATTTAAGTATTTTGGGACTCTATTTTTGGAATGAGCAATAAAAGGATATTTTTACCAGTAAAGGCAAGTAATTCTAAAAACATTAAACGAAATTCATTTAATTTTGGAAACGAGATTGAAATTAATCAAAGCAAATATTAGATCATGTAAAAACATATTCGATCTATGATTAAAAAGAGTTAAACAGGTTTGATACCCTGAACAAAAATAGATCTGACATTCCAAACAAAGATAGAAAATAAGATAAAGCAGATCAAGATGAATCTTAATGGTGCATCTTAATTCTTTACTACTTTGAAAAAAAATCTGTTAATCAATGATTATATATTTAGATTGTGAAATAATTTTTCATCATATCTGATTAGAGCTATTGAAGAATATATGATGGTGAATGAAAGGAAAAACAACCATCTGATCTATCGAAGAATATATGAAATATGATATATGAAAAGGTGAACACCCACTTTCAGAGAAGAAAATATCGAGCAAGAAGAAGAGAATGAAAAATGATTAATTTTTAATGGTCAAATATTGTCAAAGGGGTAGTGGAATGGTGTAATAGAAGGCAACATTGAATGCATCCCTTAAAAGGTGGGTATTCAACTACCCCCATTGGAGGTAGTTTGAATTACTTGCAGTTACTATGTCATGCATTCCAACCCGTTCCAAACATGTTTACATTGAATGCAGTCCTTGACCACACGGTTGACTGCACTACTTGCTTCTATTACACTCATTCCAAACGGACCCTAAATGATCTCACCCACAACTAGGAGTTGATACGACCCAAAGTCGAAGACTTTAATAAACAAATCTGTCTCACACAGAAAAGTCTACAATAATAGATAAATATGTCTCCCGCAAAAATACCTACAATTTTTCTTTCCGTCTTATTATACCCATGGTTTGCAAAGATTACACCAGTATGCAAAAATCGAAGAACAATCGGTTTGATTCACTTGAATCGATTCATGAACTTTATACCCATGGTTTGCAAAGATTGCATTCCTTATTATATAAAAGTTTAAGTTCATGAACAGACTAATTTTAGAAAGTAACACACTTAAGTATGCGTGCTTAAGTAACCGGATTTGAGTTTGTTTAAGTTTCCAAACGCAACAGAAACTCACGGAAGTGAACTTTCCGCCAGTATGCGTATGGGTACGCATACTTAGGTAACCAGAATGATTTTGTTTCAAGTTTACAAACTCAACAGAAATTCATAGACGTGAACTTCCGCAGTATGTGTACGGGTACACATACTCATCCAGTTTCCATCAACCAATTGTATACACACAAGTATGCACACTTTAGGTTCCTGGTTTTTGAACTTATACACTAATGTGCAAATACACTATGCTTATATGCAAATATGGTTACATGTTCTAAACTCTCATTTCGAGAAATAGATAAGCGATATAAACTCGACTCGAAATAGAAAATGTGTATAATCGAAGTATATATAGCAATACGACTTTTATCTCAGGATAGGATAGAGTAGATAGACTTTTGAGTGATAGATAAGTTCAAATGTCCACATAAATTTTTGTCGATAAAGATCCACCAGTTCCTTAAGCAGTTATTCGTCTTTGCAGGATAAAAGTCGTGGAGTCTAGAGCTCAACGACACTTACTATCCTAGTCCGAGACTTAGCTATAAGTAGACTATAAATCAAGACTTATAGTTTTGGAAACTAAACTTGACAATCAATATTGAGATAGTAACGCTTGCGAGTTTGACCGAGCAGTTCTCTAACATTTTTGTTGGGTGTTTTTCACTAGAACGCACATCTTCTCTTTTACTTTCTAAATAACCCCCTTGAACGCACCATTTTTTCCTTCCATTCAAAATAATTAGCATAATGTGTGGAAGTATCAGGACTCCTAATACTGTGAGCTTGAGGATGATCCGTCATCGGTACCAATGCAATCTACAAAACATCACAATTTGGTTTATATGTACTACAATATTCGGCAGGGTCGATATGTAAAACAACAACGACCAAAGAACAACCGGCTTGGTCGAAGAATAACACAGTGCCGACCATACTACAGTCGGCAGAGTCGACGTATCAAAAAAAAATGCCGACTTAAGCATGTTTCAAATTAAGTCTCCTGTGCTGCAAAAATATTATAGTCGGCAGGGTTCATGTTTTTGACCTTGCCGATTAAACACTGCTCATGAAAAATCGTGGCATTATGTAATGAAGACCATGCCGATACTGGGCAGAAAAAGTGAGAAAAAAAAATCCATCTTTTTGCATGGAAAAATCTCAATCTTCACCACGTAAGTTGTGTACCTGATTACTTTCATCTCCCTTTTCTTCTTCTTGATCATTGGATTCTACGTTTGGCTCTAGACGTTCATCACTTCCATATCCATCTTGTGTTTGAGGAACATAAAAGTGAGAATCATGCAAATAATCCATTTGATCATGATTTGGTAGATCATCATACAAGTACTCATCTGTAGGAGGAAAATTATAAGACTCGCCCACTTCAAAATCCGGATTAGAATCACTCATATCCCAAATTTCACAAAACACACAACTTTTTCCCCACAAAACTTCCTCTACTACTTCATACTCTTTCTTACTCTCAATTATTTTCAAATCCACTCATATAAATCAACTAACTAATTCTAGTAATTTAACTAATCTAATCATTTAGTTTTAATCTTGTAGGGGTAATTTTAGCCATTTAAAAAATACGTAGTTAAGGGGTGCCTTATTTTACTTCATAATGATCTAGGTTTTGCCTTTTATTAGGTATGGGACGCGATCGGCTTACAGGGTCTAGTCTCACGGATTCTCACAGGGTGACGGTGATCGTCAAATCCTGAAATCTAGACGGATGGGATTATTTTAAATTATCTTGGTAATCCGGGTTGTCCGTCCCATGAGCCGTAACAACTTCATATTTTCTAGTTGTCATTCTTCTCCATTTATGTTAGAGGAAGATAAAAATTTGATTCTTCTTTTTGAGGAACATAAATGCGATGCTTTTTTTTTTCTTTCTCCGGAGCAGTATTATCAAATCAAGGGATATTATTACTTGATAAAAATTGGAGCATTAAAAATTCTAATGATGAAGAATCAGACCCAAATCCTACGATCAAATCAAAACCCATTTTTAAAACATGATGATTAAACAGAAACCCATTTTCTCTCAAGATTTTACTATTGATTTCAGAGATTTTGTTTTAATAGGACAATTAGTGGTACATTAGCGGAGAAACCCAAATCAAAAAATTGAATGCTACACTAAAGAGTCATTTAAGATATGTTGGCAATTTCATTGGATTCAATCTCTAGAGGTAATGATTTTTTACGTGGTGTAAGATCGATCTAGTGTTTTAATCTCTTTTGTGGATTACTTCTACAAATTCATGGTCTTCTTCTCTAAGACCTAAATATTATTTTCTAAGATTTTTTTACGGGGTTCATGCTACTTTCATTCCATTGTTCAAAAAGACTACTAATCAAATCAAGCAAAGTTCATCTTTGTTATCATCTAACAAAATGTCAATCTAGTGGGATTAAAATGTAGATATCTATCTCTTTGATATATAGGGTTTTCTATTTTTCTTAATCACACCAAGAAAACATCATAGGCTTAATACTTACGAAATTCGTGAAAACATCATAGGTTTAATCAGAAACAACGGTTTCAATTTCAATTTTGATTAGGAATTCTGTAGCAAAAGATTAGATATCGTGGAATTTTTTTCACATGGGTCACGGGTAACCCGGATTACCCATATAATTTTAGAATAATCTCATCCGTCTAAACTTCAGGATCTGACGATCACCGTCGCCCTGTGAGATTCTGTGAAACTATACCCTGTCAGCCGATCGGCCCCATTAGAAGTTCCTATGGAATGGCCAAACACAAAGTTTGTTCATTTTGATCCCACTATGGGATGAACAAACCAAGAAAATCGATGTTCAAATGAACAAATATGTTCATTTGAACATCGAGACACTCCACTAGGCGCGGGTCTGCTGAAATGGCGCGCGCCATGTCAAATAACTCTGTCGACATCCTGGATGACGCACGAGTTTTTAACCAAAACGCGCGTTCTTCCGCAGAGCGGCAGCGTCATCTCCTTAAACGCCAGCGTCTGGATCGATGTCGCCAAAGGCTCCATCTGAACGGTTCAATGATTTGGTGATCCAATGGCTACATTTTTTTCATTCTGTAAATACTCCTCATTTCAACTCTAAATTCACACATTCTTCTCTCTCAAATCATCTACAGAAATGCCTCCAAGAGTTCGTGCAGTTAGATTCACTCAAAAAGAGGATTTAGCTATTTGTAGAGTCTTTGTTTTTCACAAAGAAGATGTTGTCATGCGTAATGTAGCCGATTCGACGTTGACTTTCTGGGAGAAAGTTTTCAGAATGTTCGCCGCTGAAACGGGGAACATCCATGGGCGTGCTTCTCATGGATTGCATAATCGTTTTAGTATAATTAGTACGAATGTATTGGAGTTCGTCGCCCAACTAATACAGAATCACCGAAATAAGCTCAACGGTGAAGCCGAACATGAAGTGTTTCCCAGAACTCTAGGGATGTGTCCAGCATCTCACCGCGATCGTCCTTTCGACTTCCATGCTTGTTTCAACATTCTTAGGGTGCTCAACAGATACGATCCCTATATCGCCCTAGGAATTCCATCACTCTTCGAGAATTGACGCCTGTGTAGTAGTTGTTTTAATTTAATGTATTTCTTTTATTCTCATGTATGATGTGGTTGTTCAATGCAGTATGTTTTTATTTATGAAATTGATGGTGCAATGTCTAATCGAAGTGAAATTTAAATTACTTGATATTGATGGTTTTAGATAATCGTAATAACACATAATAAACAACAAATTAAATAACATAATACCATAGTAAATTGATTTGTCCTACAACTTCAATCAGCCCACTCCACCAAAAAACACCTGGGACATTCCCAAAAATGCCTTTCATATGTGTCTTCTTCAGAAGAAGTTCGCAAATGCATAAAAGTCCGGCAACCGGGCTTTGAGCATGAACTGATTCTCTGTGGACAATGTTTGTATTCGTGATTTCCATATCCACAATGTTTGCAGTGTAATAACTCCTTCTTCAATTTGGCTTTAAGTTTGAACTTTTTGCACATTGTTGCAATCTTTTTTTATTCTTCTATTTTAATCTTCATAGCATCATCTAGCATATGTGGTTCCTATGGACAATTGGGATCTTGACATTGCAAATACCTGAGCTTTTCTGGTTGTGATTCAATCACCATTTTGATGTGTGGAAAACCTTCTCGCGGACACTTTGAATACATCCAAGGACATTGCATAAGACTGTGGTTACCCATGAAACATAATGGGCAAACCTCTTTTGCTTCGATACATAATATTTGCTTCGATTTTCCTTTAGAAAACATGGTGGATGATGTGAGAGATATCGGTTGGTTTGGTTTAGAGTAAAATCTAGTGATGTATTTATAATAGAATATAGGCGTTGGTAATTCAAACGGGCGCTTAAAGGAAATTCTCGGGCGACTTCACTAATGTTGCCCGAGACTTTACTACGAACGCCAACGGATAAATTTCCATTTCAAACGTCTAAATTTCCATTTCCAACGGAAAATTTTTCATTCACAAATCCTATAAATTTTATTCATTCTACGTCCAAAATCACATCTTCTTCTTGTTTTTCTTTTTTCTTATATCTCTCCTCCTCCTTTGCAGAAATGTCTCTTAGAAATCATGCTCCCAAGTTTACCGAAGAAGAGGATATAACTCTATGCAAAACATATTTATTTCATAGGGTAATCACTGGTGTTCTTATTTCTCATGAAAGTTCTTTTTGGGAGAACGTGTTTTCAATGTTCGTCTCATTGACTGGAAACCCAGGAAACCGAAATGCTCGTCAATTGCGTGCTCGTTTTCAGCAGATTAGGATTACAATCCATCCATTTCTTGCTTTGGTAATAGAAATTGATTGAGAAAAGTTCAGCGGTGTAACTGAAGATGAAGTGATTCAAACAGCTCTTGATAATTGGGAGGAAGCTCACGGTAAGCCTTTTCGTTTCGAAGCGTGTTTCAGAATTTTAAAAGATGGTCCATCTCAAGCACATCGTTACTGCACTCGAATGCCGCTGCCGGAATTTACAATGGAAGAAGATGTTGCTCTAGTTCGATATTGTTTACATCGTATGGCGAGACCAATGAACCATGACAATTTCTGGGAAAGAGTATTTGGACATTTTGTAGTATCGTGGAACGAATCAATAAGAAACAATAAGAGCCTAGAACTAAGAATTGCATTCATCAGCAATGAATTCAAACATTATACAGAAATATTGTGTATGGTTCATCGTAGCAATTCTGGATTATCCAACGAAGAACTGAAAACCATCACTCATACCAAGTTTACCTAAGAACGCGGGAAAAAGTATAGGCATTTTGAATTCTATGAACTTTACAGAGAGAATGTCGCTGGATTTGATGCAGTTTGATGTTTTTGTTGTGGTTTATTGTTATTTGCAAGTTTAATAAATTGTAATAAATTTCACTTTTAATCTGAAGTGGAAATCTATTTTAAAAATATAAACATTTTCATTCATTGTTATTACTGCCAATTCTTTTACAAGATATAAACTTAGAAAATAATAAAAACGTCAATGAAAATCAAGTACAAGTTTTGGCCTCCTGTTTATCTTCATTTGACGCGCTCTTTGACAGTTTCACCTTTGTTTTTGAATTTTTTGTTGTTAACTTTCAAAACTGGAGCTCTTCTTTGCCATTTAGCGGAACATTTTCTTGGAGCAACAACTTCTAAAACTTGCACTTCCCTTTTACAATTCTCAATCTTTTTAAAACCCCCACATATCTTAGAAACAACAGCTTCAAGTTTTGCATCGCAAAAAAGTGTGATCGCCTTTCCAGCCATTTTAGAAGAGAAAATTCAAGTGAACTTTGGTGTGAGTGAATTGTTTGAAGATGATGGTAATTTATAGAGGGAAAAAATAATGTTCGAAAATTTAAAAACTATCCGTTAGCGTCAGCACCAAAAACTCGGCAATGGCACTGGTGACTTCACGTCACCCTTCCTGACGCTAGTGTTTGCGTGCAGGACGCCAACGTTTTGCCATTGAGCGCCAGCGTATGTATCCAGGTCGCGCGCCTATTAGCCTAGCGCCCAGTGTTTTTCCATAGTGGAAAACCCAGTTTGGCCATCCACATGGCTGAACAGATTTTTATGTTTGGCCATTGCCCTTAGGTATACCCTAATTTTCCAAGGTTCTTTATAAGACGTTTTTTCTTTTCTTTCTTAAAGGCTTTTTTTTGTTTAACTTCTAAGATATGTTCTTCTCTCTCGACTTCTCCCTCTGAACCAGAAACTCTCCTCGCCTCTCATATCTTCTATCTTATTTTCTTTTATTTTGAGGTAAGGGTTCCTCCTATTTCATTTCTAGTCTAACTGCCTTTATGGAATTATTTTTCGGTCGAATTAAGGTTTTAATTTGATTCCAATGATTTACGGTTTCATCTCTTGTTACAAAGTTTGAAACTTTACCAGTGATAAGAGTTAAGTAGAGTCTGATTATTTCCCAAATTTTTATTTTTCCAAATAGAATACGATGATATACCGTTGTTACTCTGGATTTGACATGATCAAACCTATATTACCAGGCTATTAGATTGCTTTAGTTATTTGATGTTTAGGTTTTGATCCGATCTGCTTAATTTCTTAGTATCCGTTTTATTTTCTCTATCCAATTTCATGGATCTGAAATTGGATTCATGATTATCCCGATTCTGTGATCCTAAACTCTTTATGCATTGGTCTACAGTAGTCCCTCGTAATTCTTTTTGAAGATTCTCTTTTCTAATATTAAATTTTGTTGCTTAATTTTTTTCTTTCAGAAAAAAGAACGGTAGTGATCCACGGATTTATTTTAGGTAAGTAAAGATGATGATGCTTATTCTTGTACCTTGTTGTGTTTTAGAAGGAGTTAGAAACCTGATACGCGCAGGACTTGTCTGGCTTAGTTTCCCGATATAGGCCAATCTCTGGCGGTATCTTCCAGAAACGCGTTTACATATGTCAGGGGTTAGTCCACGAGTGAGTTGCGATGAGTTTAATGTATTTTGGATCTTGGGGATTTTGAGAGAGTATAAGTAGTTTGAGATAATTTGGTGTTTTGATTGTAGGGAGTTTGAGAGACTCTCCCAAAATCTCTACTCTTTGAGAGATTTGGAGTGAGGCAAAAATACACTATAAACTCCCCAGAACTCCCCAAAAAAAAACCCAACTCCCTAGCATTCTAGTTTTTACCATTAACAGGGAGTTTAAGAGTTTCTTTCAAACTCCCCCACGACTAACGGGGTTTTCTAGGGAGTTTGGGAGACTCTTCTAAACTCTCCCATGACTAACGGGGATTTTGAGAGACTCCTTTGAACTCCCCCACGACTAACGGAAAACAACTCAACTACACCCAACTCCCCCAACTCCCTTGAGGACTAACACCCTATGTGTATATATATAGAGGACTAAGTTATTATCCTGTATGTATAATTTTATTTGGTCATCTCTAAGAAAACCCTATTTATCAACACCAAAGCTTGCTTAGAAAGAGATAAAGTTGAAGAAAAATCATGAAGCGATATGGTGATACTTCTAAATTTCCTCCTCTCATGCCCCATCGTGTTATGGGTAATGAATTATTATCTAAGTCTCCTCCTCTTACGAGTTGTACTAGTCATCCTATTGTGGGCAATGAGTTATTACTTTGTGAGATACTGACTAGGGTCCCTGTAAAACCACTCATGAGGTTCAAGTGTGTATGCAAACAATGGTACTCCTTGATACATACAGATCGAAGCTTCATCGATTTACACTTCGCACGATCAAAATCATGTAATTTTGCTGGTGGTGATGGTAGTGTCTCCCTTTTTAGGTTTTCGTATCAACTTCGTGTTTTCTCCTCAGTTGAACTATTACTCTCTCAAGGAAGAGTAAAGGATGTTGAAAGGGAAATATCTATACCAGGATCTTCTCTGGTACACGTTTTTGGAGATATCAATGGGTTAATTTCTGTAATAGAAACCATCACATGTTCTGTTCGTGTGTTCAATCCGAGCACGGGACAGTCAACACCTTGGGTAAAATCCATGATTAAACAACAAAGTGAAAATCCACCGGAGGAAATACTAGCTATAGATGAAGATGGTGATTATGCAACTTACAAGGTTACTTATGGTCGTGGACCGTGGCATTACTTTGGGTATGATCCTGCTACTAAAGAACACAGAGTGGTTATTATGTGGATCAAGGAAATATCCAAATAGCGGGGATCTTTACCTTCTGAAACTGTATGTGAGGTCATGACCGTTGACGGTAGACATAACAACAACTTTATATTATGGAGAAGGCTGGATTTATTCCCGCCAACAATTTCACCATTGGAATTCACTTCATCATCCCTTTACGTAAATGGTTGCATTTATTGGCTGACTCACCCATCTAAAACTAAGGAACCTTTGATTGTCGAATTTAATGTCGGGAGCGAAAAATTTAGAGCAATTTCAGTTCCCAATTACATCATTGAAGAAACTCGTTATCCTTATGCTAGTAAGTTGATACAAATCGGTGGTCGTTTAGCTGTGTTAGCTTTGAATATAAGGTGGGATGCTGAGTGTTCTTATCCTCCATTAAATAACAACACATCGATGAAGATGTGTGTGTTATATGATGGCGATGATGTTCAACACAAGAAACTGACAGGTATTAGTAATGCAACAACGTCTATAAGCAGCGCAGGCACTGTTAGGGATTTCTTGGGTTTCATTTACAAAGAAAGCCTCCTTCCTGTGCCCACTAGAGAAGTTTAGACCAATAGGAATCTTGGGTTTGGACTTCTTTTTTGCTGTTTTTGTTGCATCTGAAAGTGTGTTGGTACTCTTTGTTCTTTTTTCTTTTGTTATTAGTGAAAAGAGGCAAATTTGATAATGGATGTTTCTGATTTGATTTGTGTTTATGGTAATCTCTTCTCTTTATGATTTATGTTTATTTTTTTTTGTGGTAAATTCTTAATTTTCTTATTTGTTTACCATCTACTAATTTTTATCATCATCCTATATATTTTAATGCCAGTTCTGTATTTACTGATCAATATCTCTTATTTGGCCGGCCGATTGGAAAAATAAAATAAAAATCTCTTATGTGTTTCCTAGGCCTGATCTCTATTTGCTATTATGTGAATTTTATTTGATAAAATAAAATAAAAATAGATGTACTAAAATTTGGTTGATGTATTTATCTCGTCCTCTTATTTTACTGACCTGCAACTGAAAGTTTATTGACAAGCTCCGGTTTTGGAAAATGCAATTGCGTAATACAATATGAGTTTGATGTTCTAAAAGTTTTTGGTGTTACAGCTTCTATGCTCAAAATGAGGTTCCGTGTTTTTATACATACGTGGAAGTTCATGACTTCATATTCTAGATGATAAGAAGCTGGGATGTCAACTTGCCGTTAGAGAAGATTTGATTGGCCAATCTGCAAATGATGCTGCTAAGGCTGAGACGGTTCTATTATTTCTGCCTCAAAACATCTATTCTATATCTATCTTACTCGTATGATTCTGATTTTATCATCTCATTCATCACTGACTTCGTACCCTTTTTCCCTTTTCTAGCTTCCAAGTTGAAGTCTCAGGTCCCATTGGTTAACAGATGTTTACTGATAATTTTCGTCTGGAAAATGTGAAAATACTTGTATTTCATTCGAATGGAAACTTGATATGAGGTACATGACATTGTGACAATGCCTCTGACATGTTGATATAGAGATAACTATGAGTGATCTTCGGATTTCAAAAGATTTTTGTTATAGGGAAAGCTGATTTATTTAGGGGGAAAGCATTTTAAGGGGAAAGCTATTTGTTATTAGATATGTACACGGGGAAATAATAGCTATTGTTATTAGATAACTATGAGATAACTTGTTGCTGCTGTCTGCATTACCCTATTTATTTCTTCCATGTTTGATTGTTCTTAGCATCAAAATGAATAGCTTAAGAGAATTACAACTTTATAGGGAAATTAGACATATTAAAAACAATTTGAATGTTAACATTTTAAATTTCTGAACTGAATGTGTTCGTATATTACGGTTGCATGTGCTTTGCATTTTTTCTGAATAGTAGCGAAGTTAACGTTCTGTTTAATGAAGATTTGAAAATATTATTGGGGTTTAATGTTATGAGCATTGGTTTCTTTTTATAGCTTTATTGGGTTCGTGTAGGCGAGTTGGATGCAGGGAAAAATTTGGATTAGGTATAGTCTTTTAGTCGTTCCTTTGCCTTTTTTTCTGTACTTTGAGCTGCCTTCTTATGGGCATTCGAGTAACAAGACCATTTTGAGATACAGTGGATGTACTAAATTTTAGTTGATGTTGTATTTATATCATCCTCTTATTTTGCTGACCTGCAACTGAAAGTTTATTGACAAGCTCCGGTTTTGGAAAATGCAGTTGCGTAAGACAATGTGAATTTGGTGTTCTAGATGATAAGAAGATGGGATGTCAATTTCCGTTAGAGACGTTAGATGATAAGTCTCAGGTCCCACTGGTTAACAAGTGTTTACTGATAATTTTTGTCTGGCATATTTGAAAATATTTGTATGTCGTTCATGGAAACTTGATAAGGTAGACGACATTGTGACAATGCCTTTGACATGTTATATGAGTGATTTTTGGATTTCAAATATCTATTAGTAATTTTCAAAGCTTCTACTCAGTATCATTTTCTATGGTTCGTATTGTGCAGTATTTTGTGTTTTGCTTCTTTAATTTTATCATTTTTGTGGATGGGGAAACATGTCGGCCGAATCATCACCAACTTGCATTATTATATAACAGTTCAGTTACTGCCATTGACATTTACAAGGGATATGAAGTTATGTTGCATTCTTACATTCTTACTCTTTTACCGCAGGTAAATATCAACGTTCTTTTAGATGGAAATGGGTTCGGAAGAAGAAGGAATACCATGCTATACACAGTGCGTAGAGGAAGGACGACCGCACGACTATTAACCGTATAGGGTTAATATTTCTACATCTAATTTACACCATTTTTGGAAGCACAGTGATATTAGATGTACAGATCTAACACAATTCGACTTGTGCAGCAAGCTTTGATAAGCATGTTTAGGATATGACTGCACCATCAAGGTCGCTTTCGAGCAACAAATTAACTAAGACAACTTCACAGATTAGATATCAATAATTTGGTTTAGCCTCGGGCCAGAATAAGCTGCATTTTTTATCCTTGCGCTGCCGTGGAAGAGTTTTTATTTCTTGTGAAGCACTACTGAGTCTGAAGGAAGGGTTTGTATAATCTTTTTATTTTGAGGCTTGTCTTCTACAGAAAATTTGGCCCAACCCCTCTATTTCCGTGAAAGTTGTTTTCCCTTTCTTCTTTTATGTGTTTTCTAGCGTGAATTCATAAGATTTTTGTTCGAGGGAGATCAAAAAAAAAAAGAAAAAAAAAAAGAAAGAAAGAACAATAAGAAAAAAAAATGATCCCAGAAGAGCAGAACTCAGTAATCGATTCACTTATTAGGACAAATTTAATTTATTTATTTATTTTTTCAAACTCCGACTGAACCACTGTGGCTGGTGGATGCTTCAAAAAAGAAGATGGAGCTGGTGGTCACATTATCTACCAAAAGTACCCAAAATAGTAAAGTCCGTCCCAAATCATGTCAGTTCCCAAGAACTAATAGTGTAACTGTTCCTTGTCTGTCTTGGACTCTTGGACAGAGCTGACAGAATAACTTTTACTTAGCCGAACTGTCGGATACACATAACTGACAGTACACACCTTCTGTTTTTATCTCTCTGACAATTTTATTTCTCACTGAAAGTGACATTGACATTCTCTACGGCTAACTATTCCCTTCCGGTACATACAATAAAATTGGAATGATAAAGTGAAGATTAGTATGGCCCCGCACAAGGATGACACACAAATCGGGAAATGGCACAAAAAAAATTGACTGCTGAGAACCGGCAGCGGGTACGTTTTGTAATTCGAAAAACATTGATGTATGTTTATCATGTTTCTTCTGGGATCAGGATTTATTGGCTAGTGGAGTTTCTTTATGTTATTGATTTTTTCTTAGTTTATACTTTTTATTTTATTTTATTCTTTTATTGGTGTTTGAGATCAAGGTCTTCTCTTCAATTATTCTATTAGAACGAAAATATTTTGAGTTATCTTGGATTGTCAATGGTAAATCAAAAGATTTGGAAATTTTAGAGAGGTACAAAGGAAACAATATCGGATCTTCTGAGAAATTCTTTGGGTTATTGCAGGGAAGTGAAGATTCTGGGTTTTACGGCGCTGAACAATGATGTTGGAGAGGTGCTAGAGGCTCTCGAGGGGCGGAAATGGGGTCTACAACTTCAAGCTACCACCATCAACATTGAAGCTAACAACACCAACCTCACCAGACTCATTTCGGATCTCCCAAGTAGTATGCATTGGCAAGATAAAGCTCTGTGGGAAGATAGAACTCCAAATAATTTATTTTTCTCTCCTCTTTCAAGACATTTTATTTACTCTTCAGTTAGTAACTCTGCAAACCAGGCAACAATTGCATTAGCTACTGCTTCTGCTAATGCAACAACTACCTGTAACTATGTGGGTTACCCTCCGTCTTGTATTTTTCATCTTTTAGATCAGGATAGATTGAGCAACTATGCTCAAAATTATCAGCACCGAGTTTGTTTTGATTTTTAAGTTAATCTAAGGCTTTTCTTATCAAAAGAAAAAAAAATCCCCTTTGATACCGTTAGTTAGATTTCCATCATCACTTTGGAGGCGACAAAGATTCAAACAAATCAAAAATGGTCCCGAAGATTTCATCAAGTGATACTCCTCGTTGAGATGCTCTCTAACAAAAATGGAAACTACTTGAACATTATGATAACTTCTTCATACTCAAAGCAAAGATTTATTTGTATGCTCAAAGGTAGTGAAGGTTCTATTTGGAGTACTTTTTGTACATCTTTCTTTATGTCGAATAATTCTACAACATCACTAGATATTCCAATTCATTCTCCAAAGGTTCAAGCGTCTTATCAATATCCTATAGTTGGTCAGTCTCCAAAGGGTGAGTTTTGCTCTTTAGGAATATCAGTAGTAGTTCACTACTCTCATAATGGATGGAACAAAATAGCAGGTGGAATTTCAAAGCATTTTGGTTGGTTTGGAATTTTAAGCTGACGAGTATAACTGGAAAACTAAGATTTTTTTTTAAGAAAATTCACCTGATACTTTTAATTTCTTTGCTGAACAATACAAGTTTAACGTGCCTCTCATTAAGCCAATGGAGTCCAGAGACTTCTTTTATTAAAAAAGAATTTCTATACTGAGGATAGCCACTGGATCGGTATTAGAGGACTTTCTATAAATTTGTGGAAGTTAAGCATTATTCAATCGGTATGCAGTCCTTGGGGTAAATTAGAAGATATTTGAAAATGCGGGAAATACCAAATACACCCAACTTTTTCGTTCGGGAACCTGTGTAGACAAAACTGAATACAATAGCAGGTAGAACTGCTGAAATATCCTTGGAAATATATATATAGAGAGTTTTACATCAACCTCTACTCAACCAGTATGTATATATACACAGAGTTTGTGAACCTGATTTTAAGAAGAGTACTTAAACGATCTCAAAAATCAATATCCAAGATCAATTTAGTTGTATCCAGATAATCTAATCGTAATTTTTCCAAGTGATTAAACTTGTTATCTATTTTTAAAGATACGGATTCTACAAACAAGTCTTGTAATCGATTACAATTAAGTGGACATGTATATTTAGATTGAATACATACAAACTTGTGTAAATCCAATTATAAAGATAAACAATAGAATGCGAAAAAAGAAAACACAAGATACCAAAATTGTTGTTAACGAGGAAACCGCAATACTAGGAAACCCCGAGACTTCATCCAGAATTGAACACCAACTGTATTAAGCTGCTACAAACATTAGCCCACTATAATACTTCAGACTGGACTGTAGTTGAGGCTCAACCCGTTTAGATCAAAGATCAAGGTGGGGAAATCTGTTTGCAATATACAAAGATGGCAAACCTCACAAATCCGAAATTTACAACTCCTAAAGAGCAGTCTATATTTTGATCACCTCTCAAGAACAATCTTCGAAAAATCAATTAAGATTAGTTTTCAGATATCTATCTTGAGGAATCACAAAGTCTAAAAAGAAAAGAACTTTATGATTACTATATATGTTTCCTGAAAGAGATTATGAAAACCTCGATAACAAAAAAGAAGGATCAGGATACATGAACTACCGAGGTAAAGATAGTCGGACCTAGATTCACGACTCCCCAAAGTGAAGTCTTTTTGTCGTAGACCCAATTATGTTTCCCAAAGGAAATCTAGGTCAATAGAGGACGAATCTAGAATCAACTAGGATACAAAGTCCCAGGGATTGAATTTCATAGTCGAAAGATCATCTCTATTTATAGTTTTTCCAAGACCAGAGTTTTCTTAAAATTCAAGCTAAGATAACTTGAGAATCAAGCGAACACAATTCCTGACAAATACAATAGAAAACTATACAGACCGGTTCTAGAAACGTGTATAATGGAGGTTCGGTTTGGCAACTTATCCAAAGAACTAAAAACAATTTTTTGTTAATTTAAACACCTAAGTTTGTAACCATGATGCACACACATAAGTGTTTAAATGATCAATGAAGTCTTCGAAGTGTTTAAGAGAGTTCTATAAATGCTAAACATATTAAAAACACAGTCTTTGAGCATTTGCTAAAATATAAACTGGGACAGCTGGTAGAGCGGTTCGTGATCCGTAGGTTTATTCACGAGTCATGGTGCAACGGTTCGTGAACTGGTTTCGTCAACCTTAATAGACTACCGAACTCAGTTGGCAACGGTTCGTGAACCAGGTTCTCCAACTACTAGTTGTTATAGCATTGCTCTGTTGAGCTCACAAGTGTTGCTACCGCAATCTTGTTATCAAAACTTTATCTTGATTTCTAGTCTATAATTAGTTAAGTTTCGAATTAGGATATAAGTGTAGTAGAGATACACATCACGGTAGTCATCATTGTGTTTTACCATTTGAAGGCGAAGATCAACCGAAACTTTTGGAGAACTTCTTCAACAAATGGTAAGTGAAGATTGAACCACCTATATCTCAAGTTATATTCATCTTTCTATTTATGAGACTGTGTCACGTGACTAATTAGACTATCATGCATAAACAAGAATTTTGAGTCAAGTTTATCTTTGTAATTAGTTCTCGAAATATAATGACTAAGCTTAATGAACATTTGTTCATACTTGACGAATTTAGATCAAGGAACAATTTGTTGTTCAAAATCGTGATTCAAGTTTTATCATTCTGAAATAGCCTGGAACAATGATATGTACCATTGATGTTATTTTGTAATGTTTCGAATCGATTTAGAGAAAAATATAGAACTACTGTAAATTCGGATGTAAGACAGTATGACTTCAGTCTTAGAAACTGGGAAGACTGTTATAAATTCGGAATAATATTACATGTACTCGTACACATAACAGAGTAGTTGTATGTCGACATACATATTTTTGGTATGTATATTCTTATGCATACCTTGAATATAATATGCTAACTCATGAATCAGATCGTTACACATACCTGTGTGCAAACCGTTAAGGAACTGTGTTTACGGAACCAGTTTGGTATCCATACCGGTACACGTACCAGAAAAATTTTGTGGACTCTAGAATCAGTTAAAGTCTAAAGATATGCAAACTGGTACATGTACCTGAATTGTTATGTTAACTGTGGAACTCGGTAAGTGTTTATGGTAAAACTGGTACACGTACCCAATTTGTTTTGTGTAACTCCGAAACTTGGTAGTATTTGTAGCATGCAAAACGGTACACGTATTGTGACTCAACTGACTCACGAATGACTTTGGTATTTGTACTATGTACACCTACTTTCCATGTCGATTAAATTCTTATGCACATAAGTTATTTTTCTTAAATCTTTTGTATTTGAATAATCTCTAAAACACCATAGACATATTTGATCACTTGATTTTTCTTAGAGTTAAGTCTTAAGTGTTTATGAAAATGAATATTAAGCTTATAAGTTCAAATCGTCTAGTTTCGGCTAACCACCTTGAACATAGTCCTTATACACGGTTTGATTACAGTTTCACCTAACCTGAGTGTATATCTTGTTTATGTAACTCAGATTCCAAAGATTCATCTAACGGTGTATATTTATTGCTTGGTTCCAAAGTCATCTTAGCTTCAACCTAAAGCAACCTATTCTTTGAAAGTATATAAAAGAGGAACCTCAAGCAACTGGGATCTTTGGATCCCGACATTGCTTCTCTTGGTATGTCCTAGTTGTAGCTAGAGTCGTCTTCTTCCTAAAACCCTCTTAAGGGTTTAGTAATTAAAAAGACTTCATAGGGATTCATGAAGCCAGGATCTTCTTTTGATAGCTTGGGTATCCTGATCTTGTTTAATTGTTGAGTGTCACTCCATCAACAAGATAGATAAAAATCATCGACGTTTTGTACGTCTCAAACTTTGTTGATTGGTAGGATTATAAACCTACTATTATAACAGCAAGCGCACGGCGTCTAATGCACAGACAATGGCAAATACGGGTCGATTCTACGAGAAATTGGATTGGTGAATCTAAATTTCTAAGGTTTTACTAGTACTAATTTAAAGATGAAGGGTTGTCGATGTGACGAGAATATGAATGATTCTACTAAGATATAAAACAAAATCAAAGATAAAGATATCTATGGTTTCGAATCCGCCACCTAAATACTTACAACTCCCTAATTCAATATACTAGTTCTCTTTTAATAAAGAAGTTATAAATGTTCTAGCCTTAAACCACCTTGAAGATGTGATAAATCACTAATAAATATGATGACTTAATCTCAGCAACAAAAATGTCAATTCCTAGAATTACCTATCCGTTTAAGGCATAGGTAATCATAAATTGAACTAAATCAGTTTATATTGAGCCTGAATACATAACAAATAAATTGATCAAACTACGAAGGATGCATGACCTACAAGGTGAAAGTAACTTCCATGAATTCAAAAATTAAATCATGTTCTTCCGTATAAATTCATGGAGAACAATTAAATCAAACCAAGTAATTCTATTTATTAAGATGGTTTCATCTCCACCACAATAAGAAGCTAAAACATGTAAAAATTGAAAATAGAAAACCTAATTTAATTCTACAACTTGGTGTACCGGCTACTACGGGCTTAAGTTTTAAAATACATACTCCCCCCAATTTATGGATGTTAGAGCACTGCTCGGTCGAACTCGCAACCGTTGTTATCTCAAGCTTGTTTGTGAAGTTTAGTTGTCAAAACAATAAGTCTTGATTCCTAGTCTACTTATATCTAAGTCTCGGATTACGATAAAATGTGTAGTTGAGCTTTAGACTTCACGACATTCATCGATTGAAGAAGAAGAACTACTAAGGGGAGCTTGTGGAACTTCATCAGCAAAAGGTATGTGGAGACTCGAAATCATCTATCACTCAGAAGTCTATTTTTATTATATCTCCTATAGAGAAAAATTTTCGTATAGCTATATAGATTTTATTTTATACACATTTGTATTTCGAGCTGAGTTTAACCCGCTTACATATTTCTCGAAATATGTGTTGGTAAGATTTTTCTTTAACCAATTTCATCATTTATTATTGACGAAAGTCAAAAGATGATCATGTGAAAATCTCCTGGTAACATCTTACATGATTTGTGTGAGACGGTCATTTGATGTAGACTCGGAATGTTTTGTATTGATTATTTGATCACTTGAAAATTGCTTTAAAGCTAATAGTTTGTGTGAGATATCTATTCCCGTCTTCCGAGAATGTTTGAATGATTGAAATGGAGTTTAAAACAATTAACCTTTGATTGCATATAGCACTTTATGCGTACTGTTGCAAATATAATCCAGGTCTGGGAACCATAGTATGCATACCCGTATGCGTATTAGTTTGAAAGTTGAAGTCCGGGAAATATAGTATGCATACCCGTATGCGTATCGGCATAACAGTTCATGTCCGGGAATTACACCGAGATTGGTCATGTACGAAAATATGCGTACTTTTTCGCATACTGGCGAACTCATACCAACTCTGGCTACTAGGGTATGCGTACCCGTTTGCATACTTGAGTAGGTTATGTTCTAAAATTTGTTTACTCATGAACTAATACATTTATATAATAAGGAATGCAATCTTTTGCAAATCGTGGCTATAATGTTCATAATCGATTCAAGTGAATCGAAACCGATTTTGCTTCAATTGTATCTTGTATACTTCTATGACAATATAAAAAATTGAACAACTCCATAACTAGTTTCATTTGAGTCATTTGAACTAGTTGTGATAAATATGAATCAGGTTGATATGAAAGTGTTCATATGGCTAACTTCGTTAACTATTGTTGAGCCAACTAAGTGTACACGTTTAGGTACGGTTATCCATATCTAAATGAAGGTACATTTCACATATGTGTAACAAGCTAAGACAATATAACGGTTGAAAGATATTAGCTTGAATATAATCAGGTTTTCATCTAACGGTGAATATTGAATGTTTTGTTACCAAGGTAACATTGATTGCAAACCTTGATTTGAAGAATATATAAGGGATAACTCTAGCAACTGGGAAACCTAATCCCCACACCTCTTGTGTGATACTAGTTGTGACTAGAGTCGATTCTCCTTTAACCTAGTTTTTTCTAAAACCATTATAGGTTAACGACCTAAAGAATTCATTGGGATTTTGAAGTCAAATCCAACAATTTTCCGTGTAGTTGCGTATTCTGATCTTACTTTATTTTATCGTATTTGAGTACTATTTTCTCTAAGATTTGCTCGAGATTTATCTTCGATAGGTAAGATATAAAAAGTAATCACAAAGCTCTTCATCTCATTCTTTGTGATTCCACAATATCTTGTTTCGCTTCCACACGAATAAGATTATTGTGAGGTGATTGATATTACTAGGTTGTTCTTCAGGAATATAAGTCTGATGTATCAATTGGTTCATGTTCACCTTGATTTATCAAAACACGAAACAAAAACTCGTAAGTATTTCTGTGGGAGACAAATTTATCTATTCAATAGACTTTTCTGTGTGAGACAAATTTGTTTATCGAGTCTTCGACTTTGGGTCATCAATTCTTGGTTGTGGGTGAGATCATCTAAGGGCATCAAGTGCGTAGAGTCTCGCTGGGATTCAGAGGAGTAAGGAACGCGAATGTATCTTAATCAGTGTGAGATTGGTTAGGGCTCAACTACATTTCAGTCCGAATTTAATTTGTAGTATGCTAGAGTATGTAGTGTCTTAATACAATGTGGTTTTAAAATTGGACTAGGTCCCGGGGTTTTTCTGCATTTGCGGTTTCCTTGTTAACAAAACTTCCGGTGCCCGTGTTATTTCTTTTCCGCATTATATGTTTATGTAATTGAAATTTCACAGGTTATGCGTAGTTCAATCAATTAAATAATCCAACTTTTGGTTGTTGATATAAATTGATTCGCACTTGAACATTGGTCCTTGGTACCGTTTAAGTTTTTTCTCATATTAATCCGGCTCATGAATTTCTATCTGTTTGATTGTAGATTGATTTGAGAAACTGAGAATAACTCTTGGATATATTTTCCTTGATTGATTCTGGCTGTCTAGTTGATTCTCTAGGAAGTTATATTGGAGTTAGTCCATACAGATTGCCTAAACGAAATATTAGGTGTTGTTGTTAGACCCCCGTTTTTCAATAGAAATTTTCTCCAATCCAATCAATCCCTACTACCAAATCACATAAATCAGTATTAAAATTGTTATCACCCACTCATTGATTTCATGCTGAGATTTCATCACCGGCATCTATTGGTGACAAGGTATGGGCTGCCATGAATATAGTTGTAGAAAATAAGAAAGCCCCAACTTCATAGAACATCTTCAACCTATTGATAGGTTACTGTGAGTAAAAAATTGATAAGTGTGGTGATGCATTTGAGTTTTCAACAATACCGATCAGGGAGTTGGTATTTCTGTACTGTGAATGGGGAAGAGGAATGGTTGAAGGTGCTAGTGGAGGTATGGGTTTGGCAGAAGCAAATGATGGGTTTACAGAGAGGAAGGAATGGGAAAGTGAGATGGTCGGTTGTGCAAGAGAAAAGAAAAGAAAATTGTTTTGGAAATGAGGATGGGTAAGGGGATGTTTGGATTCTTACTAGGTTAAGGACACATGTAATTGGTGTTAGAGACTGGGTTTTCACTTTCAAAACCGTGATGCGTGAGTACAAAATCAGCTTATACTTTGGCCCATTAATTATATAATGCAATCCGCAGCTCATTTTCCTTCCACTTCTTAGCCATCTTTCGCATTTATTCTTTCCGTAATATCTTTGCAACTCTAGTCTTCTTCTTCAACTCACTTTATGGACCTCCCCATATTTATCAATTCTACAAAACAAACACAAAATATCAATATCCACAACAAAAAAAATTATTGATGCCTTGAGACGCAAAATACATAATTTGACTTAAGATGGGACAGTAAAACACTTGGGATATGATAAAAGACAACAAAATGATCTAGAAATAATACATTATTAGGCACCGATCACACCCCAAAACCTGAATTTTGCTCGACCTCGAGTAAAACAAAAACTAAGAAAATCTTACCTACGCTACTGTCGTTGGTCTCTCGATTTCATTTACCGAATGCAATAAGCCTTTTAAACCACTAAGTTTCCCTAGTGGACGAGTTGAATTCTCATGAGGGTTTTCTTAGAACATACCCACAAAGTTCTAGGTCAAAAGAGATCTCACCTTGTATGAAATGTGTCACCTTCAATTCTGAGATTAGTTCACAACAAAATGGATATGTAAATATAAATTTCAAAGGTACAAACGACACACATTGATTCTAGCACAAAAAATATTTTGAAAACCAAGAGTTCAAATATTTAACATGTGATAAGAGTGTAAGGTGTAATTCTATAGTGAGCATGCATAACAACTAATTTATCAACCGAAGTCATGACTGCCAATACTAAGAGATAGTTGAACCGATTTAAATCCAAGATAGTTACGACCTCCTTTGCTCATTACAAGACTATTTACAATACATATACAAAGACTAATTATAACATACTCATTGACTGACTATTTACTTTGAAGACTTTGAAACAATAAATACTGACTTTATAGAATGAAAGATAGCAAACTTTCTTATCATTTATTTATTAAGATTCTTTTTTGCTTTTTCCTTTTTTTCCTTTTTTTTGTTGAAGTTTTCTGATTTTTTTTTTTAGAATGAAAGAGTCTCGAAGACAAGAAGGTACAACGACGATACAACGGCTTTACATAAAACAAAAAGATACATTACATTAACATTATAACAAAAGGCAGCATCAGTATTCTAGATGATTGGCATCCTACTGGATTACGCAAATCAGACGCTATACATGCTTGATAGACCGTGCAAGTGCAAGCTTCATATCACATTCTCAAAAAGTTTCAAAACTAGTAAATTGCACTCGAATGTTACTGTGCTAGAATCAGAAATATATCAAACTTGTACCTCATCATCTAGATCAATAACCATAATATAATAGATATGTGCAGGCATCACAAATCAATATAGATGAGCTCAACTATTTATTCATTTTTTTATTTAAAGTTTTTTATGTATATGCATGGCAAAGTTCATATTCAACTATGACACAATGACAATCTTATGGTGTCTACTTTTCACCCCCAAACCTAAACTAAACATTGTCCTCGATGTTTCTAAAGATAATCAGAATTATAACAAAAACATACCATAAGGACCATGCTGAGTAGAGAAAGGGAAAGAGATTACCAGATGTCGGCGAACAACAAATTTAGAACTCCATTATTCAATACTAGAATCCAATAAGAACTCAGCTGATAGCATATTGGATTAGCACAATATATACATGATAAGAAAAATAAGACTCAACTGACTCGAGATAGAAAAATTACCTACTGAATTATATATACACGTGATTCACCATAAATATACAACCTAAAGAGCTGAGGATCGAACCAAAAAATAACATGCAGAAACATCAACAGTCTTACACATATATAACATGACAGTGCAAGTAAGGTTGTATAAGTAAACGAGTTATCCTAAACCAGAAGTTATTAACAGATGTGTTTTTGAGCACAAAATCTTGCAATTTTAGGGGTGTTGCATGCACAGGATCTAATTCAAAGTGGACTTGGTTAGGGACAGGCAAAAAAACATCAATGCATTCCAACTGTGGCTCATCAAATGTATTATATTTGGCTGCAAAATAGTCCAAGAGGGATTGGGAGGCACACATTCCCAATCCTAGATTACATACTCTTAGAAAAGTTGGTTTTACAATATCTTTACATGCAAAATCTAGGTTTGGGTGGAAGAGTCTCAGTCTGTGACTTATGCAGGAAAGTATGCACATCTATGTCGCTCATATGTATGAGACCAAGAATACCATTATTATCAGTCACATTAACATCTTATAAGTCATCTACAAGTATTGTAGCATGGTTACATTTTCATTGTAAAATTCCACAAACCCCAATTCAGAATCCTGATTATTCAAAGTCTCCATCTCATGCATAAGAAAATCAGAAGACACTACACATTTTGACATAGGCAGGGATTTAGACGTATCAAAATTATTTTCATGCATAAGATCAATTGTTTCAACATAAAAGTCAACCTTCCCTAAGTCATGCACGAATTTTGCATCATGATCACCATCACAGAACTGTTCAAGCCCTAATTCAGTATCATCATCCAAAATTTCAGAAAAAACATCATTTGTCAAAGTCGCGGCAACAGAGTCTAAAGTTTTAGTAACAGAAGATTCTATAGCAACATTTTTGGAGTAAACATGATCTTCTAGCATTAAGTTATTATCATCATCATCATAAGAAGGATGCAATGCCCTATTTAAAATCATAGTTGTTAGAGCATTGCTCGGTTGAACCCACCAGGCGTTGGTATGTCAAGTTTGGTTGTCATATTTTAGTGAATCAAAACTCATGTTAAGAGTCGCTTGATTATGTACTAGAGCTAAACTTCGTATATGTTAGCTTGAAAGTATTATGATATGAGAATTACAAGTATTGCGAAGTCTTGAAGATGTGAAGAAGCAAGGAGCTACAACGACAACAATCATCCTTCCACTTGAGGTTAGTGATATTTGACTTGAACTGTTTCATTCCCTAACGTATCTTTCAAGTCGTGCATATTGAAAACATAAATGCGAAGCATATTTGAACTCTATATAGACATAGTATTAAGGAATACAATACGAGGTTTACTGCTTAACCATTAAACTTTGTAGATAAGACATCGCCATAATCATTTGAATGTTATTGTGATTTTGTATGGGTATAAGGTGAGGATTTCATCATAGGGAACAATGTTTACATGTGTTCTAAGGAAGTAAGTTCATAAACTTGTTTTGTGAACCGAAAAGGAAATTTCCAGGAGTTATTGGTTTTATTATTCATTTCATATCCTATAAAAAACCAATATGTGTGATAGAGTATAGCCGCTCACAACTTTTTGTGTTCTTGGTAGAACTATTCACAAAGTCCTGACTTTTGTATTGGTATAACTTTTATTAGTAAAACCAATCTTAAGTAATGACATGGTATTGTATGTGGCTTGGGGAAAGGGAACCGATCCTTGTTGGGGAAAGGGAACCTATCCTTGTTGGGGGTAGGCAACCGATCCTAGTGAAGGAAAGGGAATCGAACCAAGGGGTGCAGTACAATAGGGAACCGATCCTTGTATGGGGTGCAGCAAGGTTTATAGCATAAGGGGGAACCGATCCTATGGACATGTGCAACACATATGAGTTTAATACCATATATATCTGGGGAACCGATCGTAGTACCTAGTCAACCGAATATTTGGAAAGCTAGTGTGACTATGCGTAGTACTCACATGGAGCTAGAACCGAAACTTGATTTGGTAGAACCGTAAACCCATGATTGTGATTGAATGTTGGTTTGATCAATCACATAGTTCTTGAAAGTCAGATGAACCAATTCTAAACATGTTTGGAAGTGTGGAAAATCGGTTTCAAGTGTAAGTGTGAAAGAGAACTTACAAAGTAAAGATGTCGATAAACTTTGAACACGTGTTGAGAATGTTTATTTCTATAATTGTTCAAAGATATTCCTTAAAGGTTAAGGGAAGAGAATCCCAGGATCGAAACACAAGTAAGTTAAGAATCTTTTAATTAAGGTTATCAATTTAACTTTGTAGGAAAATTATGGAATTAGTAATGTGCATTTACTAATTAGATTTTCCGAGAGATTTCGATTGTATTTTTGGACAGAGCATTTCCAGGAATTATGAAAACAGAATCTGTGCATTTATGAATATCTAGAGAATATTTTCGGTTTCGGAAATTCCTTGGTGTCCAAAACTTCCTTGTCTATAAATACACGAAGTTTGCATTTCTAGCAAACTAATCCTTCGTAACAATAGACTTCCTCTTTTGTCTTTGTTACTGGTGTAGCCGCCTATCGGAGAGGAAAGTAATCTAATTAGGTGAATCTCTTACGGCCGCTCGTTTTAAAGTCTTCTTTGGGATTGAGAATCTCTAGCACGACCCGTTGGTGGTAAACTAGATAATTGCGGTTTATCTTTGTTTTCGATTGATTTGATTGACTAACGGTGGTTGAAATATGATTGCACCTAGTTTGTTTATTCTTGAGAATCTTCTCTTCTGATATAAGATTCACTCAAACTAGTTCAGAGTTTCGACATAGATCTTTAGACTGTTGTTAGTTCTAAAGATGATCTTGTGATAATCCATTGTTAACAAACTCTGTTCTGTGCGTGATTGATCACAAGAGATTCAAGTGATTGTGTGCAGGTGTTTATTGAAGATTTAAGAAGATTTGAAGACAAAGAAGATATTGAAGATGTGACTTGGGTTTTATAATCTTTGGTGTGCGCAGTACTTGTTTGGGAAAAGAGGATCCAAATAATAACCGGTTTATCCTTGTGGTAGATTAGATTGATTAATTGAGTAGATCGGCATCAACACGATTCTTCGGATTAAAGGTGTTGATTGGATTAATCTTAACCGATTACCTTTGGGTGATTGAACATAAGATAGATTTAAACCCGACGAAGGATTTTATGTTAAGATAAACAGAAGAGCCTTTGTCTGACTCATATCACTTGGTTGAATAGAGTTGATACAAAACAGATTTCTTGTTCCTTTACTGTTTAGAATACGAACCAAAGGTATTGTCCCAAGTACGTGACTTATTCACAAGTCGGAGGCGTGGGAATACAGACAGAACTAGGTATACTATAGAGTTAGATACTTGGTCAACTATACGAAGTTAGGTGTAATTTTGTGTAGCGGCTTAATCCTGAGAGTATTCAATTCTGGACTAGGTCACGGGGTTTTTCTGCATTTGCGGTTTCCTCGTTAACAAAATCTTGCTGTGTCATTTACTTTTATTTTCTGCATTATAATTATTTTTATTATAATTAAAATAAATTACACAAACGTTAATTCCTATTTACTTGATAAGCAATCCTATTGTGTTTGGTTAAGTACGAACCTTTATATCAAGTAAACATACTTCGTTGTTGTATTGTCTCGATCTCGTATCCATAGACGATCACACTAAGTGTGAACCGATTAGTTGCATTATCTCGACTCAGTCCATAGACAATCACTTTCGGAGAAAGGACTTATAAGTAGGAAAAGTTTTAGCTTGAGGTATATTTGGTTACCCTTTCCTTTTCAATGGGTATCAGAGCAGGCAAACATGAAAAGATCTAACAATCTGTGTTTGGTGCGATCCAACCTATAAGAATTGAATCTACGTCTGATTCATTTAACGTAATCGCAGGATTTGATTACTTTACAAGTTCGTGGTGGAGATCACGTATGAAGTATGTAATACTTCTATTCCTAAATCTGTTAGGAATAATGCTTATGTATATCTTGAGTGACTTACAGGTTCCTTTGGTAAACATAGGACTGTATATCATTTGGTTGAGTAACAATGGTACTAAGACCTATGTAACAGGTTGTATCCTGAAAATGAATAAAATTCCTCTTATGATTTGTGTGAACCACGAACATTGTCTTCCTATTAAATCTGGAACCTTATATATATTTTGGTCAGACTACCAAAGTATATATGTGTACATATTCAGATATAATTCTGGCAATGATTCACTCTCTAGGATGCGACATTGGAAAATATGTATTCCTTCAAGGAATAAGTTTTCAGTTAATAATTCTATTAACAATGGATTGCTTCATGCACCTCACAACTGTTTTAATGAAGCAAGTGATCTTTTGAAACATTATATGGTTTTTGATTCTAATGATATTTCTCACAAATATCATATTTTGTTCAAATTCTCCTCTGTATACTCTAGTAAACTTCAAGTAATATTATCACATGGTAATAAAAGATTACACAAATTATTGGACAAAAAGTTGGAATCAACTCAAGCTAAAGATCCAGTCCATAGAAAACCGGTTTTCCAAAAGAAATACCTAGATACAAAATCAGAATTGTTTTCCCACGAGCCACGATTTCCAATTTTGGATGTTTTTCCTAAAACTAGTTATTTCCGGTTTTTGTTGACAAATATTCCTATAAAAGATAACCTCTTGCTATGTATTCGAACATATTGGGGAAGATTGCTCAATACCGTAACTAGAGTTTCACATATTTTCGCAAGTATGAGAAGAGGGAAGTCAAGAACTAAATCCGACAATGAACAGATCATAATTAAGGATATAGAAGAAATCAGATTTCCTAACAGTATTGATGACAAGCATGAACTTACAAGATTTGTTGATAGCTCTTGCTTTAAAAAGTATGAAACACTCAAGGGAATGGATTTCACGACTGAAAAGAAGTTTAATCCTGATGTTTGACTCAAGGACTTTGTGAATTTTGTTCAAGAACGAAACTGGGGAAATCTTTTCGGCCTTGAAGAATATTCACCTGATATGGTAAGAGTTTTCTATGCCAATATTCATAATATTGATCACAAAAAACTCAGTTTTGTGACTCTTGTTGGTAGAGAAATCTGTTATGTCAATCGAAAAACTATTTCTAATGTTATTGACTACAGTGAGGAAAGTAATCACATGATTACCAGAGTTGAAATTGATCACGATACCATTTCAACAAGCCCCATTGGAAATAAGGTTGCATGGTAAAATTATAGACTACCAACAAAGGATATACCCCTTTATCTTAGGGTCTTCGGTAAACTTGCTTTAGCAACCATCTTTGCAAGTACAAGAGATAAATCGGTCTGGGATAAGACGTTTGCAGAATTCATCTACTTTATGCTGAAAAAAGATACTCAAATAGATCTTTGCAGCATCATTGTCAGACAAATGATCAAGATATCATATTCTATCTCATCTTCTGGTATCAAAAGGAATCTCGGTTTTCCGTGCATCATTACCATAATCTGCGAATCAGTTTGAGGAGAAGACTTCGAAGATAGATTGAACATTAATGATGTTACTAATAAGATTATTAGTCAAATGATTGGGATACAAACCCAATATGATGGTGTTGGAAGAATTTTACCAAATTCTTATAATAAGATGCTTCTTACTTAACTTGGAAGTATAGGAAAACAACTTGACTGCTTTCAGAAACAAGTGGTTTTTACTGCTCGAAAAGACATAGAAACTCTTAAAGGAATTCAAAATTTTGAATCAGAGTTTTGGGATCAGGAATCAAAAATCGAAGAAGAGCGACAAAATGCACTTGGTCCTAAGGAATGTTCTTATCAGGAAATAAACGAAGATTAAACCTCTTTAAGAAAAATAGACAGTAGTTTTCGATTTCTTTCAATAAAGTATATTATGAATAAAACTATCTTATTATGAATAAAATTATTTGATTTGAGTAATTTTTCTTGTGATAGTTTTTGGTTTACATAGCCTGTGCTTTAATGCTGTTATATTATTGCTATGTATGATTATGAGATGTATGTTTTCGGTTTTACTACCTTAATGTTCGATCTCATATATGGTGAAACCTCATGGTTTGGGTGACTTTTTGATTTAGCGGGATTAAGTTCTAGCCCTAGTAGGTAGGCTTTATCAAAGGATTATGAGGGGCTCTAATGGAAACAATATGTGAAAAAGTCACAATATGTTGAATCGGTTTTGGTTTAGCATAAAAGCATATGTGTTTCAACGGTTTTCAACTTTTGCTCGCAATAGTTAAAACCGGTTTTCAACCTTTCTCTGGTAAAGGTTGAGGTGTGTTGTTATTCTTTTGTTTACGCATATGGATGACAACGTGGTGATATTTAGATATCAATTCTCCCTTGTAGTTACAAGAAATCCTACACTACACCCCTCATATGATTTCATTATTGCTCAACTCATTTTAGATTTACACTCTTAATTTTATTGATCAATCTTTGAATGTTCTTACAAGAAAAGATAAAGGAATCAAGAATGACCTCTGCTCTAGACTTTCTCTCTCCTATTTACTTGTTTCTTACTCAAAAAATATCTCTCCCTTCCTTTACAACTGAACGACTATTTATAGGGAAATACATAGTGGATGAAAAATAGAATGAATCTTTATTTATTCCGAAGTATTGGTCTTTCCCTGATCCACATCTTTGTACATATATTGTGTTGCTCCATAAGTTCTCTTATGTCGAGCATGGCCAATTGAATTGATCATTTTTTATGACTAATTCAATTGAGTTTTTGGATACAAATTCATGTTCTCATGTGATTTGGTTATGTCCAAAGTAATCCTTCTTTTCTCGTAAAACTAAGGTCGCTCTTGTTGTTCTTTCGGGAATGACATTTTATAGGGGAGAGTTCTTTTTGAACTTGTGCTTAATTGACAAATATTTGTGGGGAGTGCGGCTGTGGAATATTGTAGGGGTTATCTTGTATTTTTATAAACTCCTTGATGAATGCATTTAGCTCCGGCTATATGATTGCATCTAAATAAGTTGGTATGTTATTTTCTTTTGGTTATGAAGTATCTCTATGAAAATTTCATGAGGATCCCACTAGTTTTCGTACCTTTGCCAATTTATATTGACAAAAAGGGGGAGAATTAATGTGTAGTTTCATACTACAAATACATATGGTTTACGGATCATTATGT
>NC_039362.1:11864992-11865596 GCF_003573695.1 Papaver somniferum | reverse complement strand
GGGGGGGGGTTCATGTCGAGATGAATTATTGACTAAGGGGGAGTGATACATATCACCATAGTATTATTGTCAAAGTTGTGATACAATTGAACTTTGATGTTGTGTAATGATACTATGACATTGTATAACAATGATTGAGAGCATTTGTTTTCTCATTGTTATCGCTACGGATCTTCAACAACTATGATGCGGAGTTGAACATGTTTAAAATCATGGATTACTTGGAAGTGAGGAAGATTTCGAGTCGTGTTGAAGATGCCAAGGAGATAAAGCATTTGGATGAGAAGCTACAAAGTTTTATTTATTTTGTAATCCATATGTATTGATAGTTTTGTCACTAAAATTTACAAAGGGGGAGATTGTTAGAGCACTGCTCGGTCGAACTCGCATGCGTTGCTATCTCAAGCATGTTTGTCAATGTTAGTGATTAAAACTATAAGTTTTGATTTCTAGTCTACTTATAGATGTCTCAGACTAGGGCATAGATTGTGTAGTTGAGCCTTAGACTTCACGGTGTTCATCATTTTGAAGACGAAGAACTACTAAGGAGAGCTTATGGAAATTCATCAACAAAAGGTATGTGGAGACTGAAACTCGTCTATCC
>NC_039362.1:11809352-11864892 GCF_003573695.1 Papaver somniferum | reverse complement strand
ACTTGAAGAATTCATTAGGATTGTGAAGCCAGACCCAACTATTTTCTCTGTAGTGATCCGATCTTGTAGTTTCTATCGTGTTGAGTACAATTGAAATAATTGGCTCGAGATTTATATCTCCGATAGGAAAGATATAAAATCAATCACAAATACATTCGTCTCATCGTTTGTGATTTCACAATACCTTGTTTCGTTAATCGATGAAGATTATTGTGAGGTGATTGATAATACTAGGCCGTTATTCGGGATTATAAAACCGATTTATCAATTGGTTCATGTTCACCTTGATTTTATCAACAAACGGAACAAAAACTCATAGGTATCTTTATGGGAGACAGATTTATCTATTCCAATAGAATTTTCTGTGTAAGACAAATTTCTTTATCAAGTCTTCGATTTTGGGTCATAGCAACTCTTGGTTGTGGGTGAGATCAGCTAAGGGAATCAAGTGCGTAGTATCCTGCTGGGATCATAGACGTAGGGAATGCAATTGTACCTTGAATTAGTGTGAGATTGATTAGGGTTCAACTACAGTCCAGTCTGAAGTTCATTGATGGTAGGTTAGTGTCTGTAGCGGCTAATACAGTGTGGTGTTCAAAGATGGAGTAGGTCTCGGGGTTTTTATGCATTTGCGGTTTTCCTCGTTAACGAAATTCTGGTGTCTGCGTTATTTCTTTTACACATTATAGTTTGTTATATAATTGAAATATCACAGGTTGTGCGTTGTATCGATCAATTAGTAAATTCAACCTCTGGTTGTTGATTGAAATTGATTGATCCTTGAACATTGGTCTTTGGTACCATTCAAGTTACTTTCTTATACTCAATCGAGCTCACAAATTTCTATTTGATGATTGCAGTTTGAATTAAGAGTTAGAGATATAAACTCTTGTATATACTTTTTTCTGGATTGAGTCTGACTATCTAGTTGATTCTCTAGAAAGTATATTAGAGTAATTCCTCTCAGACTTCCATACGAATTGTTGGGTGTGGTTGTTGTACCCCCCGCATTTTCAAATGCAAACAACGGTACTCCTTGATACATAAAGATCGAAATTTCATTGATTTACACTTCACACGATCAAAGACATGTGATTTTTATGTTGGTGGTGGTATATCCTTTTTAAGGATCTGGACTCAACTTTGTGTTTTCTCCTCAGCTGAACTATTACTGTCTCAACGAGATGAAAAGACTTTTGTTCGCTTTGAAAACATTAGTTTTGTTTGTGTTGCGAAATCTGTAATGCCTTGGCACATGATCTTTGTCAGTACATTATGCATGACGTTGTAACAAGATGGTGGAGTTATTCAC
This sequence comes from Papaver somniferum, assembly GCF_003573695.1. Classification (NCBI taxonomy): domain Eukaryota; kingdom Viridiplantae; phylum Streptophyta; class Magnoliopsida; order Ranunculales; family Papaveraceae; genus Papaver; species Papaver somniferum. Next base: position 11,863,580 of record NC_039362.1, on the reverse strand, counting down.
CCCCTCCTACTTGTATGTCTTCAAACCTCAATCTTAAAAAGGCCGGACTCATATCTGTAAGGGTAACTCTAACAGTTATTGGAGTCGTAATCCGCTGGTTTCTCTTGTAACTTTGGACAAGTAAGCTTTCGACATCACTTTAGAGAGGGCAATTTTGTAGCAGATATTTTGTAAAAAAAAAAACAGCGTATGAAAGTATTACTGGAAAATGGGATAGCATGCCCCCTGATTTTTTTGTGTAATGTTTTGTTTAGTGATTTTTCGGGAAGATCCTTCCCCGGTTTGTAAGGCTCATTTAGGTTGTGTTGATTTTTTTTTGAAGCATGTATAATAAAAAAGGAACTAAATAGAGATTACACGGGGGAATATGATTCCCATAGAGTCATTTAACAGAATTCGACTAAGAAAATGTTGTGTTGATATACTTCTCTCTACCAAAAAACAAAGGAAAAGAAAAACAGAAGAAGGCCAGAGCCGGACTCATTTCTTAGACATAGATGTGTTAAGGGGTACCACATTTTTAACTCTTTTTGATTTTCAATGTAGTCATTATGACGAAGGATTTCCCCTTAGAACGAAAGAGGAAAAAGTAATACCAACCCGGATTTGAAACGGAGGTGTCTCCAGTCTCTAGTATTCTCAGACTTTTTTTTCTTTCAAAGTTTCAGTGGAGAAGAAAAGACTTCTCATGAGTTCCCTCGCTGTGATTGAGAATTTCACTCCATCGTCAGTCCAAGTAAGATTTTCAAAACTTGTGTTTATTGATTGCAAGATTGGAGAACATTTTTCAGAGGTTAGAATAGTGTTATTATAAATCTTCAATTTTTTTAGGTCCATATTTACTTTCTGTGAATTTGTGTGGAAATCAACCGCTGTAAAATCAGAAGACGTTGAATCTGAATTTTGTTTCCGTTAGTAAATTCCCCGTGAATTCATTCATATCCAATTTGTGTTGTTTGAGTTTTCTCTGGCTCAGTTTCCAAATATAGGCCAATCTGTGTCGGTATATTCTAGAAACACGTTTAATCATACGTGAATATATATAGGAGTAAGTTAACTATTTTCCTACAATACCAAATCTTAGAAAGGGATACTTCTGCGGGTTGTAGTAGTGATCTTGTTATGGGCAATGAGTTATTACTTTGTGAGATATTGACTTGGGTCCCTGTAAAATCACTTATGAGGTTCAAGAGTGTATGCAAACAATGGAACTCCTTGATACATACAGATTGAAACTTCGTTGATTTACACTTCACATGATCAAAAGCATGTAATTTTGTTGTTGGTGATGGTATCACCATACTGCTTTTTAGGTCTTGGTATCAACTTCGTGTTTTTTCCTCAGCTGAACTATTAGTGTCTCAAGGAGGAGTAACGACTGTTGAAAGGGAAATATCTATACTAGGATCTTCCCTGGTACACGTTTTTGGAGCTGTCAATGGGTTGATTTCTGTAATAGAACCTAGCACATGTTTTGTTCGTGTGTTTAATCCGAGCACGGGACAGTCAACACCTTGGATAAAATCCATGATTAAACAACAAAGTGAAAATCTACCGAAGGAAATACAACTTATACTAGGATCTTCTCGGTAAACCTCGCATGTATTACTATATCAAGCATGTTTGTCAATGATAGTGATCAAAACTATAAGTCCTGATTTCTAGTATATTTAGCTAAGTCTCGGACTGGGATAGTAAGTGTAGTTGATCTCAAAGACTTCATGGTGATTCATCAGACAAGTAGAAGATCTACTCAAGAAACCGGTGGAACTTCTTGACAAAAAGGTATGTGAAGACTTGAACTTATCTGTCACTCAAAAGTCTATCTATTCGATCTCCTCTTCTTGAGACAAAATTCGTATGCTAAATATAGACTAGATCATACACATTTGATATTTTGTGACGAGTATATCTCGCATATCTATATCTAGAAATATGTGTTGGTAGTCGTTTCGCTTCGATCATGTTTATCTTCACCTAGTGACGAAAGTCATGATACGTTTCAATCGTCTTGGAAATTGCTCTGACGAGAAAGGTTTGTGAATAACAACTGAATAACGTCCTTTGAGAATGTTTCAATGATTGGAATGAGAGTTTATATTACGTAACCATGTATTCCTTGAACCGAAGTTTTTCAAACTTTTTTGATCAAGAGTAATCGGGAGGATTGTGGAATTGGCTTGCCAAGTCCGCGAACCCAGTCCGTAGACCTAGTACGCAAACTGACGGAAGTGAATTTCTACTGGGATTTATGAAACTCGTTTTTGTGCTTAGTCCGCGAACTCAGTCCGCGAACTGGCGGAAGTTCTCTTGCCGAGAATTTCTGTTGAGTTTGGAAAACTCAACCGATTAAACTTAAGTCCGCGAACTTGTTTTTCAGCTAAAGTGGTTATGATGTAAAGATGTGCTTTGAACATGAAACATAAATTACTAAGGAATGCTTTATGAAAAACGTGGCTATAATGTTCATGAGCCGATTCAGTCGAATCAAATCATCTTTGTTTCAATTGTGTCTTGTGTAGTTAGATAAGATCTCATCATAGCAATTGAACAACTCTTTAACTAGTTCATATTGAGTCAATTGAACTAGTTATGGTGAAGAATAATATGGTTGGTATGAAATTCTCATATGGTTAACCTTTTGGTTTACTGTGTTGAACCAACATACACGTACACGTTTGGCAAGGTTTTCAAGAACCCAGTAAAACGTATACCCAAGTGTGTGTGTCAAGCTAAGATTTCGATCTAACGGTTGAGATATATTAGCTTGAATCTCAATCAGGTTTCATCTAATGGTGGATAACATTTTCTTTGTGAGCAAGGCGAAACCCTGATTTGAAAGACTATATATAGGAGACATCTAGCAATGGGAAAAACTAATCCCCACACGTATGTGTGCTACTAGTGCGCTCGCTCGATCTCCATTAACCTTTGAGTTTCCTCTTCTAAACTCATGTTAACGACTTAAAGACTTCATTGGGATTGTGAAGCCAGACCGATACTACTTTTATCGTAGTTGTGTGATATGATCTTGCATCTTCTATCGTACGAGTACAATCATATTGATTGGCTTGAGATCATGAGAGTTCTCCGATAGGAAAGATATAAAAGTAGTCACAAACACCTTCGTCTCATCGTTTGTGATTCCACGACATCTTGTTTCCCTACCATATGATTAAGATTTTTGTGAGGTGTTTGATTAATCTAGGATGTTCTTCGAGAATATAAGACCGGATTATCAATTGGTTTTTGTTCACCTTGATTATATATCAAAAGACGAAATAATAAGTTAGGGTTTTTCTGTATGAGACAGATTTATCCTTTGATAGACTTTTTTGTGTGATAAGGATTTGTTTATGGTTCAAGCCTGCGATTTTGGATCGTAGTAACTCTTAGTTGTGGGTGAGATCAACTAAGGGATTCAAGTACATAGCATCCTGCTGGGATCAGAGGCGTAGGAGTACATTTGTACTATACTCCAGTCCGAAGTTAGCTTGGAGTAGGATAGTATCTGTAGCGTCTTAATACAGTGTGTATTCAATCTGAACTAGGTCCCGGGGTTTTTCTGCATTTGTGGCTTCCTCGTTAACAAAACTTCTGGTGTCTGTGTTATTTCTTTTCCACATTATATTTGTTGTATAATAGAAATAATACAGCTTGTGCGTTGAAGTTTAATCAATTGGAGATCCAACCTAGTTGTTTTTGATTTCATTGATTAACACTTGGATATTGGTCTTTGGTACCGTCCAATTTATTCCTTGTGTTTGATTAAAAGACTCGCTATTGTTTTCGCTTGAGTAAATCGAAACAAGTGAGAGATATTAACTCCTTGAGATACTTTTCTCTAGATTGAGTCTGACTATCTAGTTGATTCACTAGCAAAGTATTTCGGAGTTAGTCCATATAGATTGCTAAGCGAAATATTGGGTGTTGTTGTTAGACCCCCGCTTTTTCAATTGGTATCAGAGCAGGAAAACGCGTTTAAGACCTTACTAGTCTGCGTTTGTAGCGATCTGACTATATGGACCAAAAAGTCTTTAAAGACGTAACACCAGTTAGGAGTCACTCTGGTATGTTTCAAAGTCCTGAAACCTCCACGAAATCCTCTGTCTCTTGTCTTGAGTCTGAATCTGCATTCGATTGGGAAAAATCTCTTGATGAACAATTGGATGAGCTCTCCGATGATAGTGATTCAGAAGAAGGAAAAAGTATTGATGAGAAAGTTGCTCAGTATATCAAGTTGTTTAATCGTTCTTTGAAAGAGACGAAGTTAACGGCTTGCTTGAGAAAATACATGGCTCCTCTTTTTCAAGAAAACAGAAAGTTGAGAAAACTCTTTAAAGGATATGATTGTGGGTACAGACTCTTAAAATCTATCGTTAAAGATCGTGAAGAATATTTACACAGACAAAAGTCTGAATGTGATAATCTTCTCCGAAATCTCTGTTTGTTGAAAGAAAAACTTGCAGATGCTGAGGAAAGGTGTGACTCTCAACAAAAATGTTTTAATGACAAAGAACTCAGTCTCCGTGCCAGAGAAAAATCCTTGTAAACTGATCTTGCAGCCGCTCGTGATAAAGTAAATTCCCTGGAAGAGAATCTGAGAAGGTTCAATTCTAGCTATACAAAATTGTCTTCTATGATTGGAGCATGTAAAGAACATCGTGATACACGTGGTCTGGGCTATAAAGGAATAGATGCTCCAAAAACTAGTAACATCAATTTTGTTAAAGCTTTTGAAAATTCCTCATGTGAGAATCCACTTGCAGCAAGTAATGTATCTAAAGGCAAAGACTTTTCTCCTTCAAAATCCGCTTTCAGAAGAACATGAAAAACCTTTAATTGCTATTACTGCGGAAACAAAGGACATCCTGAGCGGAAACGCCGTCTACGTTTATGGAATGAAAAACTTCATAACATTCTTACTTGGATGGCTAAAGAAGTTTTTAAACCGGTATCACACATTTTGGGAACAAGAGGCATCTCCTATCCTCGAGGGTTATACAATGATAAGTCTTGTGATAACTGGGCATTCAAAACGAAAAGTGTCTACAACAGCAGAAGGAAGAGTGAAAAAAGTGTGACTGATCCTGTAAAGAGAAAAAGCACAGGAGAAAGAAAAAGAAATTATGTTCCTCTGTTCTCGACAAAGAAGCATGTAAATCTATGACGTCTAAAACAGACTTCCTACATGTCAACAATCGAGTGTCTGATTTGAAGACCAGCATAAACAGACTCAGACGGAACATCAAGAAAACATGGAATGAAGTTAATCCAGGTATTCCTAAATATTCTCTTAATATTGCTTCTTCAACAAACCCGATAGTTTGTTAAATACCGTTGAGAAGGAAAAAGAAGAAGTAAATACTGATGAGCAAGATGCTCATCTTATTACACCCTGACAAGATCATTTTGCATCTCTTTTTAATATAATAAAAAGGGATGCTCATGACTCTCAGAATTTTTTATCTTGAGATTGATGTCAGTATCATATTGTTTTTTTTTTTAGTTTCCTTGTTTTGGTTGCTCCTCAACATCTATTTTATTTTATTTTATTGGGCTTCCTTGGTCTATCTTAGGCCCTGACCCTAGTACACGCACCAACCCTCATGAACATCTTGTTCCCTAGGGTTTGATGGAATTCCTTATTTATTTATATAAGGTGTTCAGATGTGAAAAACATTTTCTTAAGTCTTTTCAGTGCACAATGGAAGGAAGCAACAGTATCAATGATGTTGAGTTAGGTTCTATTGATATCTCGTGTTTTCATGCTCTTGATCATGTAAACGATGACAAACTACCAGTTCAGATTTCTTCACAATTGGTGGGAAATCTTCTTAAAGATTTTGTGGTTGTACGAGAACAACTCGGTATTGCAACCAGGAACCTTGATTTTCTGAAGGGCAAGCTTAATAAGGTGAATGAGGAGCTCGTTCACGTTCAATCTCTGGTTGCAGACAGGATTTAGACGTCTTCAGATCTTGGTTCTTTTAATGCCTAGGATGTCTTCTTTTTGGATTAGTTGGAAGAATAACTAGTGCTCTGGATAGCGATGATTGTGATTACACATAGCTATTATTTTCATCTTGTGTTTTTTAGATTTTTGGTTTTTATTTTCTAAAAATTATTTTGAAAAGATGATGGATTGCAATATTTAATTATTGGTTTGATATCTTGCAATATTGTTGTGGGATATGTATTGTTTGCGTCCGTGAACTTGAAGGTCCCATATGATTGTCCAAAGTAAAGTCGTTCATGAATCGTTTCTCTTATTGATGAAAGAACGGATGGACTTTTGACATATACAAAAGTTATGCCTATGCAATCATGTATTTGATTCAAAATAGGATTGAACTTTTGTTTGAAAAGGATAAAGTCTATTATGTTATTATGAATTTAATGATTGAAAATAGAATAGATCCTTGTATGTTATCCACGGTATTGATCTTCATTGATCCATCTTATGTATTACCGTGAAGGTTACGTAATATGTCTTGTGTTGAGCACGATATGACTAAGTTGATTATTTTTGATTAGCTTGGTTGGTTGTTCCATAAGATATGTTATGTTGAGCATATAGAACTAAATTAATCATCTTGTGTGGTTATTTAGTTTGTATCCCATAAGTTTTTCTTCTTATCTTTCGTGTCGAATTTAATTAATCACGAAAGTAATCAATTTAATTGTCATTTGTTTTGCTCGACATAAGAAAACTTACGAAGCAATAACTAAACAACCACACAAGATGATTAATTTAGTTCCATATGCTCAACATAACATACTTTATGGAACAACCAACCAAGTTAATTAAAAATTAATCAACTTAGTTGTATCGTGCTCAACATAAGACATATTACGGAGCCTTCACGGTAATACATAACGAAATGGATCAATGAAGATCAATACCGTGGATAACATACAAAGATCTATTCTATTTTCCATCACTATATGCATAACGACATAATATACTTTATCCTTGTTCACAAAATATTTTAACCTATCTTCCATCAAAGAATTGACAATATAGGTTTCAGTTTTGTATTTGCCAAAAGTCTATTCATCCTTAAATCAATACAATAATACCGATCATGAACGACTTTAATTTTGACGATATATGGGACAACAAAGTTCACGGACGTAAACAACAAAATCCCATAACAAGTTGCAATACACCAAACCAAGGATTAAATATTGCAAACAATCATCTTTTTCAAATATTTTTTAGAAAATAAAAACCAATAAATCTAAAAAACAAAATATGAAAATAATAGCTATGTGTAATCACAATCATCGCTATCCAAAGGCACTAGTTATTCTTCCAACTAAACCAAAAAGAAGATATCATAGGCAACAATATCTTTGAGAAATTATTTATCATTCCCGAACTCCTTGTCATCAACTTCCATTGGTACATAAGGCTCGTGGAGAAAAGAGTTGATATCAACAAACCGTCTTGGTTGGTTATGTCGAACCATGGCTTTTTGAATTTCCAAAGACCTTAAAACACAAGACTTTATTTCATGAATCTCCTTTCTTACTTCCTTCAACTCATCAAGAACATCAAAGAACTTCTGAGAGTTAGACGGGACAGCCCTTAGCTTTCTTGTATTCCTCCTTTTTCTTTTTAGGGATGGAGTTACTGGAGATTTTTATTTTTCCTTGATTGATGGATTGGTATCAACTTCGTGTTTTTTCCTCAGCTGAACTATTACTGTCTCAAGGAGGAGTACATACTGTTGAAAGGGAAATATCTATACTAGGATCTTCCCTGGTACACTTTTTTGGAGCTGTCAATGGGTTGATTTCTGTAATAGAACCTAGCACATGTTCTGTTCGTGTGTTTAATCCGAGCACGGGACAGTCAACACCTTGGATAAAATCCATGATTAAACAACAAAGTGAAAATCTACTGGAAGAAATACAACTTATAGATGAATATTGTGATTATGAAACTCACAAGGTTAGTTATGGTCGTGGACCGTGGCATTACTTTGGGTATGATCCTGCCACTAAAGATTACAAAGTAGTTATTGTGTGGTTCAAGCAAATATCCAACTGGCGTGGATGTGTACCTTCTGAAACTGTATGTGAGGTCATGACCGTTGACGGTAGACATAGCAACAACAATCTATTATGGAGCAGGCTGAATTTATTCCCGCCAACAATTTCATCGTTGGAATTCTCTTCATCATCTCTTTACGCAAATGGTTGCATTTATTTGCTGACTCGCCCAACTTCTACTACGGAACCTTTGATTGTCGAATTTAATGTCGGGAGCGAAAAATTTAGAGTAATTTCAGTTCCCAATTACATCATTGAAGAAACTCGTTATCCTTATGCTAGTAAGTTGATACAAATCGGTGGTCGTTTAGCTGTGTTAGCTTTGAAGATAAGGCGGGATGCTGAGTGTTCTTATCCTTCAATAAATAACAACACATCAATGAACATGTGTGTGTTATATGATGACGATGATGTTCAACACAAGAAACTGACAGGTATTAGTAATGCAACAACGTCTACAAGCAGCGCAAACACTATTAGTGATTTCTATTGGATAGAAGAGACCTTCATGGTACCGCCTTTTAAATGGAAACTGAAAATATGTAATTCCATTTTAGCTGTTCCGGATACAGATTTGTTCATCATAAAGTCCGAAGAAGGGGATGATCCGTCATTCTATTTTTACGACTGGAGGAAGAAGAGTTTTAGCAAGGATCAAAAGTCTCCCTATCGTGAACCTCTTCCATTTGGGGCTTTTATTTACAAAGAAAGCCTCCTGCCTGTGCCCACTAGAGAAGTTTAGACCAATAGGAATCTTGGGTTTGGACTTCTTTTTTGTTGTTTTTGTTGCATCCGAAATTGTGTTGGTACTCTTTGTTCTTTTTTCTTTTGTTATTAGTGAAGAGAGGCAAATTTGAAGATGGATGTTTGATTTGATTTGATTTGATTTGATTTGATTTGTTTCTTATGGTAATCTCTTCTCTTTTTGATTTATCTTTATTTTTTTTTGTGGTAAATCCTAAATTTTCTTATTTGTTTCCTTCTTATCATCTACTAATTGTTATCATCATCCTGTATATTTTAATGCATGTTATTTATTTACTGATCAATATCTTTTATTTGGCCGGTCGATTGGAAAAATAAAAATCTTTTATGTGTTTCCTAGATCTGATCTCTATTTGCTACTATGTGAGTTTTCTTATGTGCCTGGTAATCTCTCGGTGATGTCAGACTTCTTCAAATGGTAGTCTTATTCAGTTCTGGACCTTTGGTAATTGGTCTCTATTACCCTATTTATTTCTTCCATGTTTGATTGTTCTTAGCATCAAAAATGAATAACTTAAGAGAATTACAACTTTACAGGGCAATTAAATATATTAAATACAATTGTATAATATATTTTTTTAGAGTTAATTTTTTTAGATTCGAGATGAAAACAAAAAGAAAAGAAAGATTACAAAAAATTGGTTGGAAGCCTAGCAACAAGCTGTGTCCCAACCCCTTTCTGAATAACAACATTTTAAATTTCTGAACTGAATGTATTCGTATATTACGGTTGCATGTGCTTTGCATTTTTTCTGAATAGTGGCAAAGTTAACATTCTGTTTAATGAAGATTTGAAAATATTATCGATATTTAATGTTTGAGCATTGGTTTCTTTTTCTAGGTTTATTGGGTTCGTGTAGGTGAGTTGGATGCAGGGAAATATTGGATTAGGTATAGTTTTTTAGTCGTTCCTTTTCCTTTTTTATGTACTCTGGGCTGCCTTATTATGGGCATTCGAGTAACAAGACCATTTTGAGATAGTCTATGTACTAAATTTTAGTTGATGTTGTATTTATATCGTTCAGATTATCATCAACTTACATTTACGAGTGATATAAAGTTATGTTGCATTCTTACATTCTATCTCTTTTACCGCAGGTAAATAGCAACTTTCTTTTAGATGGAAACGGGTTCAGAAGAAGAAGGAATACGATTCTCTATACAGTACGTAGAGGAAGGAACGACCGCACGACTGTTAACCGTATAGGGTTAATATTTCTACGTCTAATCTACACTACTTTTGGAAGCACAGTGGTATTGGATGTACAGATCTAACACAATTGGACTCGTGCAGCAAGCTTTGATAAGAATTTTAAAGACAACTTCACAGATTAGATATCAATAATTTGGTTTAGCCTCGGCCAGAATAAGCTGCATTTCTTATCCTTCCACTGTCGTGGAAGAGTTTTTATTTCTTGTGAAGCACTATCCAGTCTGAAGGAAGGGTTTGTATAATCGTTTTATTTTGAGGCTTTGTCTTCTAGAGGAAATTTGGCCCAATCCCTCTATTTGCGTGAAAGTTCCTTTCCACTTCTTTTTTTATGTGTTTTCTTGCGTGATACATCAAATGACAAAGTGGTCTTTGTTGTATCTTTTTTTCGGTTTAAGAATAAAATGTCCATCTTACTGTTGAGCCTTGTTCCAGTTAACTCTTGAGAGAATTCTCTTTGTTGCCTACCTTAAAAATACTCGAATCTTTTCCTAATGACAGTTGATGTGTTTCTTTCAACAATTACCTTGTGCTCACTTTCGAGCTGTTGTCTGTCATTAAAATATTATTTTTGTAAAATAAAAAATATTTATAATAGGATCCATTGGCTTCTTGGTTTTGAGCTTGGCTCATAACCACGGACGTTTGTGCACCCTACCTTTACCGAACGTAAACGTTGAATCCTAGGGTTTCTCTATAAAGCACTCTTATATGTATCATGTTTTCCTCTTGTCCTGATACAATCATGTTCCGTAACTTCAAGAGTTCTCTTGAATTTTTGTGGTGTGCACAATGGATGGATGCAAAAAGGAAGACAAAGTTGAAAAGGTAAAGGTTATTGAGTTTCACGAGAACCCTGTTTTCTTAACTTGCTATCATGTCGTTGATCATGAAAACAAACTTCCAGTTCAGATGTAATCTCAATTGGTGGGAAATCTTCTTCGAGATTTTGGGGTCGTACGTGAACAACTTGAAATTTCAACAAAGAATCTTGAATTTCTGAAAAATGAACTGAAGAAAGCAACTAATGACCTTGTTTGTGTTCGATCTCTGGTTGATGGTTTTTTTCTGAAGACCTTCGGTTGCGTTCTTCTCAGGAGTTATATTTCTTATTGTCTAGGAAACTTCTTATGAGAATTTCTTATGTTTTAAGAAGTATAACTAGGGTTTGGATAGAAAGTATTGTGAGTACACATAGCTATTGCCAACGATTTTCATCTTGCAATTTTTTTAGATTTATTTATTTAAATTCTAAAGTTTATTTGGAAGATGATTTTGCAGTATTAATCTTTATTGGTTTTATATGTTGCATAAAATTGTTATGGGATATGTGTGTTTATGTCCGTGAACTATGATTGTCCCGTATATGCCAAAAGTTAAGCCTATTATGTCATATGCAAATATTGATGGAAGATAGGATGAAATTTTGATTGTAAAGATTAAGTCTATGAAATCATTATGCAAATATTGATGAAAAATAAAATTAATCTTTAAATATTCCACAATATTGGTCCTTTCCTGATCCACTTCTATGTGAAAGTATTGTGCGTCTCGGTAAGTTCTCTTATGTTGAGCAGTTCCGATTAAATTAATCATGGGTTCTCTTGTGGTTAGTTTAATTGAGTTTTCTGGATACAAATTCATGTTTCATGATTCTTGTTAATGTCCAAAGAAATTCTCTTTTCTTGTAAAAGTAAGGTCGCTCTTGTTGTTCTTTCGGGAATGACATTTTATGGGGGAGAGTTCTTAATTGAACTTGTGCTTAATTGCCAAATCTTTGTGGGGAGTGCGGCTGCGGAATATTATAGGAGATTTCTTGTATCTTTATAAATTCCTTGATGAATACACTAAGTTTCGACTATGTCAAATCATCGAAACAAAGTTGATATGTTCTCTTTTAGTCATGAAGTATCTCTATGAGAATTTCATTATGATCCCACTTGTTTTCATACCTTTGCCAATTTATATTGACAAAAAGAGGGAGAATTAATGTGTAGTTTACACTAAAAATACATATGGTTTACGGATCATTATGTAAGGGGGAGTGATATTCATGTGACATGAAGTATTGACTAAGGGTGAGTGATACATATCACCATAGTATTGTTGTCAAAGTTGTGATACAATTGGACTTTGATGCCGTGTAATAATACTATGACATTGTATAACAATACCAAAAAATCTTGTTTTTTATATATTGTTATAGCTACGGATCTTCAAAAACTATAATGCTGAGTTGAACACGTTCAGAATCACTGGAGTACTTGGAAGTGACGAAGATTTCGAGTAATGTTGAAGATCCAAGGAAGTCAAGCATTTGTATGAGAATCTACAAAGTTTGTTTATTTTGTAATCCATATGTACTGATAGTTTTGTCACTAAAATTGACAAAGGGGGAGATTGTTAGAGCATTGCTCGGTCGAACTCGCAAGCGTTGCTATCTCAAACTTGTTTGTCAAGTTTAGTTGCCAAAACTATAACTCTTGATGTCTAGTCTACTTATAGCTAAGTCTTGGATTATGATAGAAAGTTTAGTTGAGCATTAGACTTCATGGCGTTCATCACTTGCAGACAAAGAACTACTAAGGGGAGCTTGTATAAATTCATCAAAAAAAGGTATGTGGAGACTTGAACTCATCTATCACTCAATGCTGAGATATCAACGCATGCGAGTTCGACCGAGCAGTGCTCTAACATACTCTTATTGGAAAGTTAAAAATACCTGATCTTGATCAGAACACAGTCAGAACATTTGCGTTCAATGCTGTAACCAACACAAACTATTCTTCTAACTTGTCTTGGGATGATGAATGTTATTCCAATCATGTTGATTTTAATAAATCACTGATTACACAAAAGATCAAGGATATTGTAAAAAAAAACAAAAGATGTGAAAAACGTCTCTCCTTGGTTAATGCTTCAGATGATTCAATACAAGAAAAATCATCACAGGTTGTCAACATCTTGCATACTTCTGATGTGTGCAATGAATTTTTGTCTCTCGCAGCAGAAACTTCTTCCTACTCAAATTCTGATTCATAGCTTGAGTATGACACTAAGATTTTTGAATTCTTGGATAAGTGTGAAGAAATTCACCAAGAAAACCTCCAACTAAAGGCTTCGTTGGAGAAACTTGAATCATCACTTCAGGTGAAAAATCTTGAGATAGATTGTCTTAATGATGAATTTACCATGACCCTATCTCTGAAGGAAAAATAGATTAATACTCTTAAGTGTGACCTGCAAAGGTTGCCTGGAAGTTCTGGCAAAATCTCAGCAATGTTATTCGGTCAGAAGTCTTTTGGAAACACAAATGGTTTAGCGTTCAAAAGAAAAACTGTGAGCACATTCAACTCCTTTGTTCCAGCCGGTTTTGGAACAATTGATGATGAATGTTGTGATAAACAGGAGGCAAATTCGTTTTGTGGAAATGCAAATCATGTTCAAAGTAAGTGTTGGAAATTCAAGAGGAACAACAAAAGGATTTCTAAAGTTCAAAATGACATGCAAATAATGAATCTGACCTTGGGTAATCAACAGGGTACTCCTGAAGATAAGAAGAAATCTGATAGAACTAGATTCAGATGAGGTAAGAAGTCTGTTTATACAATAAACCTTGATAAGTCACTATGTGATAAAAGATGTGAGCATACAGCTCACTCGTCACTATCTAATACTAGTGATGTCTGCATCCTCATCTTTAACTTGAGAAAATGAGGATTGCATCAAGGTTGCCCAAGTTTTGTATAATTTTTAATTTCTTATTTTGTTTATGTTAAGAAAATATATTCTTAGTTAAAATAGATAATGGATCATGAACCATAAAAGACTTGTTCAAAGTTCTTCTAGGGTTTGGCTGTCATTGGTCTATTTATATTCATTTATGATCAAAATGCCCTTTACATCTTTTATCTTTGAAAGATACAGTTGCATGGCTCCTGTAACAAGAGGTACCACAAAAAAGGATGCAGCTGAAGCAGTTAATGTGTATCTTTGTGAAGGAATCAAATCCTCATGGAAGAATAAGGAGAGATATACAAATGATGAAGAAGGTTCTTCCTCTAACTGCCTCTTGTCCGTTTGTCATTTTGATAATGACTTTAGAGGTATGGTGAAGGATTTCATCAACAAAAGAAATGATTTAAAGTCTCAAATCATTTTCTCTCTAGAAAAGATAGATCACTATGAACATATGTTGTCTCTTACAAAGAACACCTTGAGTGGACTAAAAAGAGAACTTAGTGAGTTAAATGATATTTCTGAAGATATGGAGGAATTGAACGATCCCATAATCAATGGATTCTTCAATAACGAGAAGTAATTCTTAGTAGATGCTCTGAGAAAGCTCTACGATGTCTAGGAAACTTATTATGAGAATTTATTCTTGTGTTTTACGAAGATGTTGATGGTAGTTTTTAGCTTAAGTTTAAAATCATAAACCTGTACATCTGACATGACGTCACTATGACCATTAGCACATTTATTGAATCAATCAGCATGCCTACGCAAGAATTACTGCGGTATCTTTTCTTTTTTTTACATGGGTCATGTTCCACGGCAGAACCCTTAACATCGACTGGCATCGTGTATGCCAAACCCTAATTTTCATGCTACCGCGCCAAGGCATGCCAACCATGCCAGCCGCACCACTGTGCCAATGGTAAACCATGCCTGCCACATCTCCACGCCAAGGAATGCCAACCATGCCAGCCGCACCACTGTGCCAATGGCAAACCATGCCAGCCACATCTCCGCGCCAAGGCATGCCGACCATGCCACCCGCACCACTGTGCCAATGGAAAACCATGCCATCCACATCTCCGTGCCAAGGCATTCCGACCATGCCAGCCACATCTCCGTGCCAAGGCATGCCAACCATGCCAGCCACACCACTGTGCCAATGGCAAACCATGCCAGCCACATCTCCGCGCCAAGGCATGCTAACCATGCTAGACGCACCATGCGCAAACGCCATGCCAAACCCTTGGCCCCACTATGCCAAGCCAACCACACCTTGACTTGGCACTAACCATGCTAGCCGCACAATGCGCCAATGGCATGCCAAACCCTTGGCCCCACTATGCCAAGCCGTCCGCACCATTCTTCCTTGGACCCACTATGCCAAGCCATCCGCACCATTCTGCCTTGGCCTCACTATGCCAAGCCGCCTGCACCATTTTGCCTTGGTCCCACTATGCCAAGCCATCCAAACCCTAGTTTTGGCCACGCCAAACCGCGCTAAGGCATGCCATGTTACATGTGCCAATGGCATGCCAACCACCTTGCCGCGTCATACCATGCCGGCCTTCTCTATGCGGCTACCAAAACGAAGGCGTCCGACGATCAACGACAACCCTTCAATCCTAGCTACAAATCCTAGTCGTCCAAGGTCGCCAGACAACGCACGGTAACCTTTATCCCAAAACCCTAGTTTTGGCCACGCCAAACCGCGCCAAGGCATACTATGCCACATGTGCTAATAGCATGCCAACCACCTTGTCGCGCCATACCATGCCGGCCTTCCCTATGAGGATACCAAAACGAAGGCGTGCGACGATCAACGACCACCCTTCAATCCTAGCTGCAAATCCTAGACGTCCAAGGTCGCCAGACCACACATGGTAACCTTTTGTCCAAAACCTTAGTTTTGGCCACGCCATACCGCGCCAAGGCATGCCATGCCACATGTGCCAATGGCATGCCGACCACTTTGCCGCGCCATACCATGTCGGCCTTCCCTATGCGGCTACCAAAACGAAGGCGTGCGACGTTCAACGACCACTCTTCAATTATAGCTGCAAATCCTAGTCGTCCAAGGTCGCCAGAAAAAGCATGGTAACCTTTGGCCCAAAACCCTAGTTTTTGCCACCCAAACCCCTCCAAGGCATGCCATGTCACATGTGCCAATGGAATGCCAACCACCTTGACGCGCCATACCATGCCGGCCTTCCCTATGCGGCTACCAAAACGAAGGCGTGTGACCACCCTTCAATCCTAGATGCAGATCTTAGCCGTCCAAGGTTACCAGCTAACGCATGGCAACTTTTGGCCCTGGTTCGGTCGCGCCTAAACAATGCCAAAACCCTAACTTTTGGCCGCGCCTAAACCAGGATATATTAAATCCATACCGAGCATTCTCATGCCACTGGCTACCAAACGAAGGGTTGCAATAATCAACGGCTACCTTTCCTCTTAAGATGCAAAATCTCGACCGTCGAAGGTCACCGAGCCGGCAAGTCTCCCAAGCTCGACTTGCCAGACGATAACAACATGCTACATGTTTTCCACGAAAATACTCGAGACATCAACGCATATAACAAACTGGGGGATGCTCATTGGGTAGTGGTTTTGCGGTTTACAACATGCGGCGTACACTACGCCCGTTATAAGAAAGTGTCATAAGGATGAGGCCGTTAGTAAATACAGGGAGTAATGGTGAAGAGCTTTCTTTTATGGAACATCAATTACAGGCATTACCGGTTACCACCTCCTCCCATTTACTCACCCTTTTTCCATTTTCTTAATGAGACCAGAGTACGTTTCACTTCGACTTGTATAAATAGGAATTACATATTTCCACCGAACAACAAGTTCAGGTCAGGAGCATACAACACTCAGAAAACATTTGCTAGCTTTCTATATGTTAGCTTCCCACTTTCTAATACAAGTCGTAGAAAACAACTACTCTTCCAGAATCAACTATTCTGGTCTCAACACTTTCTTTGCTTCCTTCCCCAAAACCGACCCATTCTCCTTCACTTTGTGATCGAAACAAGTCTGGAACGACCATTTCTTGGTTTAGGCCAGATTTGTACAGATTGATCTCTCGAATCTAAATTACTCCCTTGCAGTACATTGTTTAGGGTTTAAATTCGTCTCTCACCCACGCACCCGAAATTACCAAAATCAGCAGAAACCATTTTCACCCTCAAACAATTGGCGACCACAGTGGGAGATTGATCTTTCGGTTATAATATCAATTTTCTACCATTGAGCTCATACTTCGACCCAGACATCAAGACGGTAGAAGCAGCCGATCCGCTCAGGGATCGACGACTCAGTTACCAGACGACCCGATTATCAGTCTTGACACGGCGAGGGATGACTGGGGACTTCCTAGAGGGTAAAAGAGAACGACCCGACCAGGGGTCGACGGCTTGATGACTCAGAGACGTCTGGGGACTTTCCGCAATCACGACGGTTCTTCCCATAAAACTCGGTCTTACACCCAGAAAATTCCTTTTTCATCAGGAAATCTGAAAAAACCGAGTAAGTCTTACCTAGACAAAATACATGGTTTGCTATTTCAAGTTTTCATGGGAATAATAAGACCGATAGCCACATTATGTTTCACTTACCTACACGCAACGCTCACGGTTCCATGGTTTTCCTGGGATGTTTGCGTCACTTGCAATCGTAGCCAAGACAATATCATTCCAAAAACAATCCATTCCAAAACAATTCATTCCAAAAGAATAATCTAGAACTCTCAAGGTAACATTTGTCTATCAACCCAAAAACCAGGAAATCAAAACCATAAACTAGGCGTTTCATTTTCCTTTCAAAAAAAAAACCTAAAAATAAGAAGTTCAGAAGACAGAAATGCATTCAAGGAAAGTTTTCCATCAATGGCTTGATCTTCTTAGCAAGATCCTCCTTCGTGCTTTGGAGAGCCTCCCTCTTCAACTTCAGCTTACTGGACAATTTTTCGACTTCCGCTTCCTGCTTCTTCACCATATCCGCAGAAGGACCTTCGACTGTTTCGGCCAGCAACTTTTCAACCTCAGTGAAACCTTCAACGAACCAAGGAACATTGAACTCGAAATTTATGCACATGTCACGATGGAACCTCCAACTTGAGATTACATCCCCAGAAACAGTATGAACAGTCACGTTGCACATGTCGTCAATCGAAGACAAAGCTTCCTCCACACGCTTAACCAACGCGTATCGACTAGTAATTTTCTTGGTCGTGACGATATGTCCGTAGATTTCCCATATCTTAGTGTATAACGTCGCGTGTTTGGCTGGAACGCTAAATCCCCCGATCAACACATGATCCGGATAAGGAACCAGGTATGGAGGGTTGAAAGTGGCGTCCGCGACTACATCAGCGACCGGCAAGGGATTCCTAACGAAAATTGCACCTGCGGACACTGGAGCACTCTCCATTGTATGAGTCATAACGACGTTTTCATCTCGATCAACATCCATTTCAAGGTCGCCCGGCGTGGCTGCCTCAGTTGGAGACAAAGTTGTATCTCCAGCAGTCTCCGTCTCAGGGTCGTCCCCAGAAACCACTTCCCCCTATGATGTCAAGGATTAGATATTTTCAAAAAAAAATGCGGGAGACTCACTGATTCGCTTTCAGACCGGCTAGAGGAAGATTCATCACTGCTGTCGGAAGAACTACTCTCGTCATCACTGGACTCTAAGCTTTCATCCTTCTCGGGTTCCCCATCGCCATGAATAGGCTCAGCACCACCACCCTCCGTCTCGAGAATCGACGCTTTCTGACTACTTGCAATCTTGGTAAAGGCGTTCACACTGCTGAGACCCTAGACAAGATGCAAAGACGGATACTCAGAAAAGAAACAAGGATATACACGATCCAACTAAAGTCAAGAGGAAAATCATACGTACCCGCATATTGGACGAACTGAAAGTCGGTAGAGCTGTCGAAATTGACTGGGAACCATCTACACGGCTTTTAGATCTTCGCTCCTTCACTTGGAGGCTATCTGCACTCGGGATAACGGATTTTTGCTTGGGCGAAGAAGGATCTCTCAGCAGTGAATGCTCCGCTAAAACCGTAGGAGAAGACTTACCGCGACAGTTTTCTACCACATCATTCATGAATCCATGGAAAACTAGAAACTCATCCTACCAAAATATGTTATATTTGGAGGTTGTTGATGGATTTCGTTCCGCAAGAACGAAATAAAGACTTTTTCCCGACTTAAGAGCAGTAGCATCGAGAATAGTTAGCAACGAGACTTATGGAACAGCCGGCTGATGAACAAGTGGGACCCCTTGGTCAAGACCCATATGCCGAGCTTCCCTATCGATATTATAAGAGACTGCTTTTCAATATCCTCGAAAGAAAGACGACACATGACCGGGCGTGCAGCTTCGCATGAACACCATCTCTCCAACACTCATACCTTCTTTATCAGAAAACAAAGACATGCTCGGAGCATGAGAAAAGGTACTGATCTGAGTTATGGACGCATGCACCGGATCCCATGGACGAAAATTGACCGTCTGCGAGTTGTCAAGGAATCCAACCAGGTTCGAACCAATCTTTGGGCGCCTATTCGACTAGTGCATTATCCTAGAGCTACCCCAAGACTCAGGAAGTACGGCCAACGGTTTTGGAGCATACCTTTCGAAGTGCTCCCACAGCCATGCTTGGAGAAAGGCAGCATGAACATACAAATCCACTTTCATATAACCATTTGAAGCGCACATGTCCGTGACCAGCTGATCCAAGTGTGTGTACAGAGAACCAAGAAACAGGTCGCCAATAGGGAGAAAGACACGTTTTTCCAATTTTACGGAAAACTTGATGAGTTCTTGTGTTATCTCCTTCTTACCCGAGCCGTCATCGAAAATATCTCTGGATAACCAAAGAGCCAAGAACGCCGCAACATGAAGCGGACTATTCTTCTGATTCGGATCCAACTCATTAGGAAACCATTGAGACACCCACCAGCCATAGAAGCACCTCGTCTCGTTTTCTTGTCGAACGAATCCTTTTGATTTCGCAACCAGAGCGACGCGCATTCCCTCTTCATCTGCAGACAACTTGACATCGAGGCTACCTATTACGGGAAGGTTCAGCAAGATGGCCACGCTCTCTAAGGAGATAGTCATTTCACCCCACCTGCATATGGCCGTGTGAGTGTCTGGACACCATCTGGAAATAAAAGTAACCAAGCTTGGAATATCTTTCCTAATTTGAAGAAATACGGAAGCCGCGACAACATCAATAATCTGCGCCTCGGTCAAACTGGCTTTTACATATTACTGGCTCATCATGAAGCACATCCATTTCTCAAAAGGACGAAACAGACTGACATTGATTTTAAAGTCAATAGGAAAAGAATGATACTCTTTTATCTAAAGACAAAACCTTATTACATCTCCTGGCCGAACCGACCGGGCCTCTTCTTCACTTTCCGTACCGGTCAAAAGAATCGACACGTACTTGGGATGATTTTTCTTAATCGTGGAGGATGTTGTAAAGAACTCATCATATATGTTTTGTTTCGAATTTACAACATCTTTCGGTACAACAGAAATTTTTGACATCCTAACGAAAATTCTCTCAAGCTGCTTTCACCTTCGAAATAACTACAATGGAACAATACGAAGAGAAATTATTACGGAAAGCGAATGGAAATTATTTTATCAGATGCAGGAGAGCCATCCTGGACGCAAGCCAATTTGTTTCAAAGTCATTTTGCACATATGCGAAGAAATGGGGATTGACAGACCCTGTATCACCACCTCATGCCAAGGTCGTACCCTGCAGCGGGAAATTTGCGCCCGGCCGAGGAGGCGCGCCCTACCACGAGAACCATACACACGAACACACCAGGAAACCCTAGAAACTAGATTTTCGCAGGAAGGGAATGACAATTACCAGCTCATGCTTGCCTACTTTGCACGGTAATCGAGGCGACCAACATCAGTACGATATTCACGCCTAAATTTTACTATAAGTTCGTGAAAAGCATACCTACGGCTAGGATTCATACCAACGCATAAAAACAATATTTCCACAAATTCATGAAAAGGTACTCCTAGAGCTAAGGTTTGCACTAACACAAAAAAAAGCAAGTAAAGAGGAAGTGTTGGAAGACATACCTGGGTTCACTCGTCCGCTTTACTGTTACCACACGGCCAAAGTAAAAATAAATAGGTCTGAAATAAAAGGAGAGGCCGGCCCTCCTTTTATAGGTGTGATACTTGGGAGTTTGAATAAGGAAAGGATTTCCTATTTGAGTCAAGTAAGGAAAAGAGGCAACCGGGCCCGCGAAGACAAATTACCACGCCAAGACCGTCCACGCCATTACCTTGGCCCCACATGCCAAGTCGTCCACCATGCTTGCCTCGCCGGGATCGCGCCATGCCTTGGCCCCACATGCCGAGTCGTCCGCACATGCTTTGCCTCACCGAACCGCACCTTGTCTTGGCCCCACCATGCCAAGTCGTCAGCGACATTTCCTTGGCCCCACCATGCCAAGCCGTCCACGCCATGACTTGTCGCGCCAATACCAATAAACTCGCCAAGCCCGCGTCGTAATGTTCCCTAAACCATCCAAGGTGATGTATGGCTAGACTAAGCCGGCAATTTTCATCTCACTACTCCATGGTCTGCACCACCAGTAAAATTCATGCAAGGCCGCCAACACGGGAAGCCCAAACTCTCTTTACCTCTCAAAAAAGGTTAGTCGGACCTTCCTGACCATCTTTTCACGACATATTGTTTCGATTATCGTCCGTTACTGTCACCATCTTATGCTTACCTCGCTACGATGCTCCCATTCCAAGCTAAGCAGGGGACTTAATGTTGATGGTGGTTTTTAGCTTAAGGTTAAAATCATAAAATTGTACATCTGACATGACGTCAATATGACCATTAGCACATTTATTGAATCAATAAGCATGCCTATGTAAGAATTACTGGGGTACCTTTTTTTTTTTTTTACATGGGTCATGTTCCACGGCAGAACCCTTAACATCGATTGGCATCATCTATGCCAAACCATAATTCTCATGCTACCGCGCCAAGGCATGCCAACCATGCTAGCCGAACCACTGTGCCAATGGAAAACCATGCCATCCACATCTCTGCGCCAAGGCATGCAAAACATGCCAGCCGCACCACTGTGACAATGGAAAACCATGCCAGCTACATCTCCGAGCCAAGGCATGCCGACCATGCCAGCCGCACCACTGTGCCAATGGAAAACCATGCCAGCCACATCTCCGTGCCAAGGCATCCCGACCATGCCAGCCGCACCACTGTGCCAATGGAAAACCATGCCAGCCACATCTCCGCGCAAAGGCATGCCAACCATGCCAGCCGCACCACTGTGCCAATGACAAACCATGCCAGCCACATCTCCGCGCCAAAGCATGCTAACCATGCTAGCCGCACCATACGCCAACGGCATGCAAAACCCTTGGACCCACTATGCCTAGCCAACCGCACCTTGCCTTGGCCCTAACCATGCTAGCCGCACCATGCGCCAATGGCATGCCAAATCCTTGGCCCCACTATTACAAGCCGTCCGCACCATTCTTCCTTGTCCCCACTATGCCAAGCCATCCGCACCATTTTTTCCTTTGCCTCACTATGCCAAGCTTCCCGCACCATTCTGCCTTGGCCCCACTATGCCAATCCGTCCAAACCCTAATTTTGGCCACGCCAAACCGCGCCAAGGCATGCCATGCCACATGTGCCAATGGCATGCCAACCACCTTGTCGTGCCATACCATGCCGTCATTCCCTATGCGGCTACCAAAACGAAGGCGTGCGACGATCAACGGCCACCCTTCAATCCTAGCTGCAAATCCTAGCCGTCCAAGGTCACCAGGCAACACATGGTAACCTTAGGAAGAAAACCCTAGTTTTGGCCACGCCAAACCGCGCCAAGTCTTGCCATGCCGCATGTGCCAATGGCATGCCAACCACCTTGCCATGCCATACCATGCCGACCTTCCCTATGCGGCTACTAAAACGAAGGCCTGCGACGATCAACGACCACCCTTCAATCCTAGATGCGGATCTTAGCCGTCCAAGGTTACCAGCTAACGCATGGAAACTTTTGGCCCTGGTTCGGTCGTGCCTAAACAAATCCAAAACCCTAACTTTTGGCCGTGCCTAGACCAGTGTAGTTGCAGGAAATCCTACAATACACCCCTCGTATGATTTTATCGTTGATCAGCCTATTTTTAGGTTTACACTCTTAATTTTATTGATTAATTTCTGAATATTTTTACAAGGAAAATAAAGAAATCAAGAATGATCTCTACTCTCAACTTTCTCTCTCCTATTTACTTATCTCTCACTCAAAAAAGATCTCCCTTTCCTTTACAACTCGAATGACTATTTATAAGGGAAATACATAGTGGATGACAGCTAATTTGTCCTTTATTTTCGGATATGGTTTGCGACATTTTCGCAACCTTACAAATGTTGACTTCGCAAGCTTTCTAATTTTCGCGAGACTATCACACCTTTCTCATGATCCTTGCTGATGTCGTTTCTAAAATTATTCTGCGACGTTTTTTTGCAATATCATTGTTAACTTCGCTGAGACATAACTGTTGCGAGATTCTGATCCTACATCTTGCCTCTTCTCATATCTTCTCTTCAAAGTATAGAATGATGTGAGAAATGCCGCAAACGCTTATTTTCTCATATTCTGCATTTATCACACGTATTCTTTCTTCCATTTATTTCTCGACACGTCTTTTGTAACCGTTACTTTTTAACCGCTTAAATCTTTCCGTATTAACCACTTTTATTTTCTCGAGGAAAAATTCCCTCTATATATATTTCTTTTCATCCTCTTCTTTTTTCTTTTTATTCTCTCTGCAACTTCATCGTTCTTCTGCAAACTCCATCGTTGCAACTTTTATTTCTTCTTCAATCTTTTTAAATTCTTCTTCATCTTCAAATTAGATTTTCATAGTTCGTGATCTTCTTCAAGATAATTTCCTTGCTATCATCTTTCATGGATTCATCAAGGTTAGTCTTCTTTTTTCTTCCTTATAAATTTTGCTGAAATTGATATATTTGAAATTGATCTTGTTTATTGCCTTATGTGATGTTGTTTATGTGATTCCCATACTCTTGTTATTTCAGCAAAAGCGGCTCCAACACTAAATTTTCAGTTCAGAATCCTAACAATCCCAAATCACAGCATAAAGTTGTCGTTCATAAAAGGAAGTCTGCGAATGAGAAGGTAGTAAGAAACACTATCCTTTTCTAATAACAATATTGTTGCCTCTGTTTCTTATCTAGATTGTAATTCGCAGGGTGATAAAGAACTTCATAGACCTCACAAGAAATATCGCCACCTCAAGGCTGTTCCAACTACTGTTCCCTTCCATCTACTTATTTCTTCCAAATCTCCTGCGACATCTTCGCAAGATAAACCTTTATCTCCAATTCATGAAGACGCTGCCTCTGACTTCATTTCTTCCAAATATCCTGCTATATATTCGCAAGATAAACCTTTATCTCCAACTCGCGAGAATGATGCCTCTGATTTCATTTCTCCGGTTGATCTTCCTATGACTGAAACTCCCCTTGTGGTTCCTTCTGCGAATGAAGCCTCTTCTCTTCCCATTGATAATGTTTCTCAACCTTCTATCTCTACCAGTTCTCTTCCTAAGTCTCCTCCTTTGTCGAAAGAGACCGTGGAAGGGATAAATATTGCTTTCAAGGTTTTATCTGAGATTCTAGATGATGGCAAGAAGTCTTCCACTGATCCCATCAAGTCTAATATTTGCAAAATTCTGAGCAAGCATTTGGGTTCTGACAAAGCTACTTCACAGACAACTTTAGAAAAAGAATGTCATGCTCTTCGTCTTGAAAATCAGAAACTTCAGAATGCTTTGCTGGATCGTGGTAATCTTCGCAAGAAGAATGATGAGTTAAGAGGTATGATTTCCTCATCTATGTATTTAATTTGCCTTTTCGATGGTTTTATCCTTCCCCTGCTTAATTATCCTTTAAATCCCTCTTTCGCATGTTAAGTATTAAATCAGAAATGGGTAATGGAGAGATATCAATTTGAATCTGCTGTTGAAGAAGCCCGTGTGGATAAAGAAGTTTTAATGTATCAATATAACCAATTAGATAATCTCTATTCATATTCTCTTAATCAAATAAATAACCTTACCAATGAAAATACCCAATTAGTTGAAAAACAAGATCTATTAAGTAATGAAGTATCTCGTCTTTCTTATTCTTTAACCAAAGCTAATTTAGGGATGGAAACTTTATCAGATGAGAATAAAACCTTGTCTCAAGAGAAGCAAGTTTATTTAACCAAGATGGTGATATCTTCGCAAAAACTTAATATTCTCCAAAAAGTATGTGCTGACCAAGAAAAATATCTTCGCTCTTTAAGAAATGAACTTAAAGAAGTAACGGAATCATCTATCACTGAAAGAGATTCACTCATTCAAGGTAGAATAGCTTTAAGTGTGAAGTCAAATCAGCTTAAAGATCAATATTCCAAATTAGAAGAATCTTATTCTTCTCTTGCGAAGAAAAATGCCTTCCTTGTTTCTAAATAGAAAAATCTTCAGTCTCTACTTAAAGGTTTAGTTGGAGATAAATTTGATGACGCAATGGATCATTGGGAGAATAGTTGTCTATCCTTGGTTCAACATCTTATTTCACAAAAGGAAGGTAGTCATAATAGTTTGACTGCCTTAATTATCTTTCCTTTGTCATATCTCTCTAAATTCCTTATCTTAATAAAATTTTGTATTCTATTTCGCAGAGTCTGAGAAGAATCTTCATTCTTCTATTTCTGATTTGGAGGCTAAATATGCTAAAATTCGCAAAGAGAATGCATTACTTGTCTGTACTCTTACTGGTTCTCGCGACCGGGCAGAAAGAAGACTTGATTATCTTGCTTATTTTAAGGATATTCAATATAGGAATCATCAAAGAGCACTTCTTCGCCAAGTTCATCTCCGGGCTGAAGTCCTTGTAAATGACATTTTATTGTCCAACTCTCTTCCTCCTACATCAATTGATCCTTTAGAAGTATATGATTATGAAGTTCCTCGTCCTGCTGATAGTGATTACGATTATGAAAGCGGTGCAGAGGATAATTTCCTGGAAGATGAAGAGTAAGTTCCTTCTAAAGAAGTATCTGCTGGTGTTAATCAGAATGAGAAAGAAATTTCTCCCGAAGAAGTAGTTGCTGGCGATACTCAAGATGCTAATCAAGTAATTGCTGGCGATAATCAAAATGCTAGTCATGACGAAGATCAAAGCCGAAATGAAGGAGAAGCTTGCGAGAATGTTGGCGAAGAACTTCTGTCATCTCCTGCTACTGATATTGATATTGAAGCTTGAGCTTCTTTTCTAGCTTTGTATTCTTGAGCTGTCTTATTTTTATTATTTTTGAGAGCTACATTTTTCAATCGACTTTGGAGTCAACTATTTCTTTTAATATTTTGTTGATAAGAAAGATAATGCTTCTTGTATATAGATTCCCATACTTGCCTCTCATTATCTTTCTTTCGAAAAATAATCTGTTATAAATGCT
The DNA here is from genome assembly GCF_003573695.1 of Papaver somniferum. Lineage (NCBI taxonomy): Eukaryota > Viridiplantae > Streptophyta > Magnoliopsida > Ranunculales > Papaveraceae > Papaver > Papaver somniferum. Next base: position 11,837,234 of record NC_039362.1, on the reverse strand, counting down.
TATAATTAGTTTGTTTTATTATATGGTCTTATTTTGCTTTCCTAATTACAGGTCGTATTATGCCATCTCTTGTCATTGCGACAAAATCGCAGGACGTCCTTGTACTTTCATACAAAAACCCATTGATCTTGTCTTAACTTTTTCTTTTGTATTATGGCGTCTTCAAGAATGTTGCGACAATATGACAGGCCTAAATATTCTTGCGAAAATAAAGCCCCATGACATTGCCGTCTTGCGATGAAATCGCAGGACGTCTTCGCACTTTCATGCGAAAACCCATTGATCTCATCTTATCTTTTTCTTTTGTATTATTGCCTCTTCAGGAATGTTGTACAAATATGACAATCCTTAATTATCCTTGCGAATAATAAGCCTCATGACATTTGCGTCTTAAGACACTTATCAGCTCCCTAATGGAGGGTGCCTCCCTTATCTTCCCCCTGGTTGCCCCTTCAAGGATGCGTACTTCTACCATAAAGGTTAGCTCCTCCCATCCAGTATTAACAACCAGTTGTTTTCGCAGCCTCTTATCCCTTTTACCTATATGGCTTATGGTTACGAGACTGCACCCTAAGTGGGGTTTTCTTCAGGCCGAGTGAAGTATAAGCCAATACTTTTCAAGAATGGAAAGGACGCTTCAAACGCCCTCGGCACTCTTGACTCAAACGTGTACCTCGGCGCCTTGATCAGATCTGCACTCCTTGGGAGAGTCCTTATTACCTTAGTCGCCCAACCTAAGTCATATGCTTAAGTTGAGAATCCAAGGTGCCTCTCCCGGATGGGTTTTATTGACCCCAAATCTCCATGACTCAGGTTCCGGTGGCGGTATAGCCTTTCCCTAAGTCATGTAATAGGTACCCCCTAATATGACATACTTTAGGTCTTACATTTGCCTCTTGCGAAATTTTATTCGCGAACTAGGGTGTACGCCATAAAGGTTCGCCCCTTTCTTTTATGTCATTGTTCTCTGCGAAAATTTCGCACATCATGATCTTTTTTGTCATGAATAATCCTGCAATTATTCTTTTAGAATTCATAACTTCTCAAAGCTTCTTACGAATAATATCTTTTCAAGTACAATCTGTTCCATGGTCTATCTAATCTATGACCAACATCTCTTCCTTCTGGGTCCATTAATCTATAAGCTCCTGTTCCAACTATCTCCTTTATGATGTAAGGTCCATCCCATTTTTTCGCTAATTTTCCACCATTTTCTCGCTTATATATTGGTGTTTCTCGCAGAACTAAATCTCCTGGTTGTAATTCATGTATCTTGACACGTTTATTATATTCTCGAGCCAATCTTCGCTGATAATTCTCCATATGTTGTAAAGCTTTTTCTCATTTTTCTTCTAATTCATCAAGTTTGTTTAGAATTAAACCCGCACTAAGATTTTTCTCTCAAGCTTCTCTTTTTGTTTTCGGAATAACAACTTTTGTTGGTAACACCGCTTCAACTCTATATGTTAAACAAAAAGGTGACATTCCATTAGCTTCTCTTCTAGTTGTATTATAAGCCCATACTGCATTATGTACTTATTCACACCATGATCTGTGATGTCCTTCTAATTTATTCTTTAATATGTCTGCAATTGTTTTATTTGTTGCTTCTACTTGCCCATTAGCTTGTGGATATAAAGGAGTGGACTTTCCACATTTTATCTTGAATGCATTGAGTAACATTTCTATGTTCTGCCCCTCAAACTGTTTCCCATTATCAGATACCAACTGTGCAGGAATTCCAAATCTACAAATGATATTTTTGAATATGAATGTAAAGATATCTTTGTCGCGAATATGTTGTACTGCCTTCACTTATGTCCATTTTGTGAAATAATATGTTGCGACTATTAAGTATCTTCTTTGTCCAGTTCCTGGTAAAAATAGCCCCACAATATCTAAGCCCCATTTTCCAAAGGGCCACACAATGGTTGAAGATGACAATGGTGCTCCTGGTGCATGTATCTTCTTTCCATCCCGCTGAAAATCTTCGCAACATCTTGATATTTGTTTTGCATCTTCATGCATGTATGGCCAGTAATAACCTTGCATTTTTGCTCTATGTGCCAAAGATCTTCCTCCACTATGATTGCCAGCGTCTCCACTATGTAATATTTTCAACACCTTTTCTCCTTCCTCTCATGTCAAACATCTGAGTGATGGTCCACTAAAAGATTTTCGGTATAACAACCCATTTCTTAATTCATAATTCGTTGCTCGGCTTTTTAACTTGTGTGTTTCCAATCTATTTCTTGGTGCTTCTCCTTTCGCCAAATATGCGTGAAGCTCCATTCTCCAGTCTGCGACATTATTTATTTGCTGGTGTTGGCATGTCACGAACTGCTTGCACTTTTTCCGGATCAACCTGTATTCCTTCATTTGATACAATGTAGCCTAAAAATTTTCCCGATGCAACTCCAATAGTACACTTCTCGGGATTCAATTTAATGCTATACTGCCGCATTTGTTCAAAAATCTCCCTCAAGTCTTGTACATGGTCCTTAGCTTCCTAACTCTTTACCAACATGTCATCCACGTATACTTCTAATGTTTTGAGTATCCATTTTGCGAACACCTTCTCTACCATTCTTTGATATGTTGCTCCCGCATTTCGCAAACCAAACGACATTTTCATATAACAATATAAACCTCTAGGAGCAAAGAAAGCAGTATGTTCTTGATCTTCTTCAGCGAGAGGAATTTGGTTATACCCTTTGTACCCATCTAAAGATGATACCCTATCATTTCCTGCTGCAGATTCTACCATTTGAGGAATATCGGGTAACGGAAAACTATCTTTAGGGCAAGATTTTTTCAAATCAGTGAAATCTATGCAAATCCTGATTCCCTTGTTTTTCTTTGGGACAATGACCATATTCGCTATCCATTTTGGGTATTTGGCTTCTCTTATAATTCCTGCCTCCATCATTTTCTGTAATTCTTCTTCTACTTGGGAATGGTAAGTTGTTGCGATTTTTCTTATTCTCTGTTTAAATGGTCTCACATTTTTGTTAATCTCCAGTCTGTGGCAAGCAATTGTTGGACCTATTCCTGGTATCTCATCCATGTTTCCTGCGAAAATATCTTTATATTCTCGCAGTAAATTGACAGTTCTTTCTTCTTCTTCTATATCCATTTTGGTTCCAATTATCAACACTAGAGGCTCCTCTTCAGACCCAACATTTATTTCTTTTGTTGGTTCTGCGGCAGTGTAACTGGGTTTAGGTTCTCCCATTGGTGTGGGTTCTTTAATTGCTTTTATGGATCCTTCTCCTTCTTCCGAAATTTCGCTGGGTATTCCTTTGCCTTCTTTCGCCCTTATCATATATACTCTAAATTCTTCTTCCTTCTTTGCTTCCTTTACCAATTTTCTGCGAAATTGTTTCCTTTTTGCTTGTTCTTCATAACGCCTTACTTCAATTTGATGACATAATTTCGCATTATCAACATCTCCTCTGATTTCAACGTTGATACCACAACTTTTATTGCATGTATCCATGATCTTCCTAATAACATATTATATGGCGATTCCATATCCACCACGCACAATGTCACATGTATTTCGATTTCTCCAAGTGGAATTCGTACCACTATTTCTCCTTTAGGTTTTGTTGTGGATTTTCCAAAGCCGTGAACAAAATATGTTGAATTGGACATTTCTTCATCTTTAAATCCCATTCCCCGAAATGCATGATTAAATATTATATCAACTGAACTTCCTGCATCAATTAAAGTTTTGTTCAACATCCACTCTCCTGTGGATTTTATTGATGTATCCTTCTCTTTTCGTGTAATAGGCACTGTGACAACCAATGGAGATGTATGATTCAAATTTTCTTTTGGTATTTCTTCTGCCATGAACACAATTCTTTGCTTTTCCCAATCTTTCAAAGGTGAAGTTTTTTCTACCGCCATAATTTTTTTTCCTTCAAAATTTCGTTTATGTATTCTTCCTTTGATGTTTTCATGGAATTCATTGACCAAGCTTTTTGTTATCATATTACACTCCAATTTTTTTGCCATTTTCATTAATTCTATTCATCTTTCCTCTAACTGGTTCACCGATTTGTTTAATCACTTTCTTGATTTGAATTTTCTCAATCAACAGTCTTCAACTTTCGATCTTCAATCACCCTGTTTCTAGCACCATTATGTAGTTGCAGGAAATCCTACAATACACCTCGTATGATTTTATCGTTGATCAGCCTATTTTTAGGTTTACACTCTTAATTTTATTGATTAATTTCTGAATATTCTTACAAGGAAAATAAAGAAATCAAGAATGATATTTGCTCTCAACTTTCTCTCTCCTATTTACTTATCTCTCACTCAAAAAAGATCTCCCTTTCCTTTACAACTCGAATGACTATTTATAAAGGAAATACATAGTGGAGGACAGCTAATCTGTCCTTTATTTTCGGATATGGTTTGCGACATTCTCACAACCTTACAAATGTTGACTTTGCAAGCTTTCTAATTTTCGCGAGACTATCACACCTTTCTCATGATCCTTGATGATGTCGTTTCTGAAATTGTTCTGCGACGCTTTTGTGCAATACCATTGTTAACTTTGCTGAGACATAACTGTTGCGAGATTATGATCCTACAACCAGGCTATATTAAAGCCATACCGAGCATGCTTTCATGCCACTGGATACCAAACGAAGGGTTGCAATAATCAACGACTACCTTTCCTCTTAAGATGCAAAATCTCGACCGTCGAAGGTCACCGAGCCGGAAAGTCTCCCAAGATCGACTTGCCAGACGACAACAACATGCTACATGTTTTCCATGAAAACACTCGAGACATCAACGCATATCACAAACTGGGGGATGCTCATTGGGTATTGGTTTGGAGGTTTACAGCGTGCGGCGTACACTACGCCCGTTATAAGAAAGTTTCATAAGGATGAGGCGGTTAGTAAATACAGGGAGTAATGGTGAAACGCTTTCTTTTATGGAACATCAATTCTAGGCGTTACCGGTTACCACCTCCTCCAATTTACTCACCCGTTTTCCATTTTCTTAATGAGACCAGAGTACGTTTCACTTCGACTTTTATAAATAGGAATTACCTATTTCCACCGAACAACAAGTTCAGATCAGGAGCATACAACACTCAGAAAACATTTGTTATCTTTCCATTTGTTAGATTCCCACTTTCTGATACAAGTCGTAGAAAACAACTACTCTTCCAGAATCAACTATTCTGGTCTCAACACTTTCTTTGCTTCCCTCCCAAAACCGACCCATTCTCCTTCACTTTGTGACCGAAGCAAGTCTGGAGCGACCATTTCTTGGTTTAGGCTGGATTTGTACAGATTGATCTCTTGAATCCAAAGTACTCTCTAGCAGTACATTGTTTAGGGTTTAAATTCGTCTCTCACCCACACACCCGAAATTACCAAAATCAGCAGAAACCATTTTCACCCTCAAACAGAAGAATAACTAGGGTTTGGAATAGCAAATATTGTGAGCACACATAGCTATTGCCAACGGTTTTTATCTTGCAATGTTTTAGATTTATTTATTTAAATTCTAAAGTTTATTTGGAAGATGATTTTGCAGTATTAATCTTTATTAGTTTTATATACTGCAAATATTATAATGGGATATGTGCGTTTGCATCCGTGAACTATGATTGTCCCATATTTTTCGAAAGTTAAGCATATTGTGTTATTATGCAAATATTGATGAAGATAGGATGAACTTTTGATTGCAAAGATTAAGTCTATTATATGTCTATGCAAATATTGATGAAAACTAGAATGAATCTTTGAATATTCCGCAGTGGTCTTTCCCTGATCCACTTGTATGTGAAAGTATTGTGCGGCTTCGTAAGTACTTTTATGTTGAGCATTTCCGATTAAATTAATCATGGGTTCTCTTGTGGTTAATTTAATTGAGTTTTGGATACAAATTCATGTTTCATGTAATTTGTTAATGTCCAAGGAAATCCTTATTTTCTTGTTGTTAGAGCATGTTTGTCAATGTTAGTGATCAAAACTATAAGTCTTGATTTCTAGTCTATTTATCTAAGTCTCGGACTGGGATAGTAAGTGTAGTTGAGCACAAGGACTTCATGGAAATTCATCAGACAAGCAGAAGATCTACTCAAGAAACCGGTGGAACATCTCGACAAAATGGTATGTGAAGACTTGAACTTACCTATCACTCAAAAGTCTATCTATTCTATCTCCTACTTCTTGAGACAAAAGTCGTATGCTATATATATATACTAGATCATACACATTTGATATTTCGAGCTGAGTATATCTCGCCTATCTATATCTCGAAATATGTGTTGGTAAGCGTTTCGCTTCGATCATGTTTTTCTTTACCTAGTGACGAAAGTCATGATACGTTTCAATCATCTTGAAAATTGCTTTGACGAGAAATAGTGTAACAACTATATAACGTCCTCTAAGAATGTTTCAATGATTGGAATGAGATTTTAGATTACATAACCATAGTTGACATAAGTATGTTGACGGGAGTTCTCTTACCGAGAATTTCTGCTGGGATTTCCAAAAACTCGTTTGCGTGTTTAGTCCACGAACTCAGTCAGCGAACTGGCGGAAGTCTCCTTACCGAGATTTTATGCTGAGTTTGGAAAACTCTATTGTCTATCTTAAGTCCGCGAACTTGTTTTTGAGCTTAAGTGGCTATGATCTAAAGATGTGCTCTGAACATGAAACTTAAATTACTAAGGAATGCTTTATGCAAACCGTGGCTATAATGTTCATGAGCCGATTCAATCGAATCGAATCATCTTTGTTTCAATTGTGTCTTGTGTAGTTACATAAGATCTCATATCAATTGAACAACTCTCTAACTAGTTCATATTGAGTCAATTGAACTAGTTATGGTGAATAAGAATATGGTTGGTATAAAATGATCAAATGGCTAACCTTTTGGTTGACTGTTATTAAACCAACAATGCACACGATCGGGTACGGCTAACAAACCTAGATTCGTGCAGTTCATTTGTGTATGTCAAGCTAAGATTTCGATCTAATGGTTGAGATATATTAGCTTGAATCTAAATCAGGTTTTCATCTAATGGTGGATAGCGTTTGCTTTGTGAGCAAGGCAAAACCCTGATTTGAAAGGCTATATATAGGAGACATCTCGCAATGGGCAAAACTAATCACCACACGTCTTGTGTGATACTAGTGCGCTCGCTAGAATCGATCTCTATTGACCTTTGGTTTTCTTCTTCTAAAACCAGGTTAACGACTTAAAGACTTCATTGGGATTGTGAAGCCAGAACGATACTACTTTTATCGTAGTTGTGTGATATGATCTTGCATCTTCTATCGTACTAGTACAATCATATTGATTGTCTTGAGATCATGAGAGTTCTCTGATAGGCAAGATATAAAAAGTAATCACAAACATCTTTGTCTCATCGTTTGTGATTCCACGATATCTTGTTTCGCTACCATACGATTAAGATTGTTGTGAGGTGATTGATTAATCTAGGTTGTTCTTCGGAATATAAGACCGGATTATCATTGGTTTCTGTTCACCTTGATTATATATCAAAAGCGAAACAAAACTTTAGGGTTTTTCTGTGGGAGGCAGATTAATCCTTTGATAAACTTTTCTATGTGAGACAGATTTGTTTATTGTTAAATCCTGTGATTTTGGATCATAGGAACTCTTAGTTGTGGGTCAGATCAGCTAAGGGATTCAAGTGCGTAGTTTCCTGCTGGGATCAGAGGAGTAGTGGTGCAAGTGTACCTTGGATCAGTGGGAAACTGATTGGGGTTCAACTATAGTCCAGTCCGAAGTTAGTTTGGAGTAGGATAGAGTCTGTAGCGGCTTAATACAGTGTGTATTCAATATGGACTAGGTACCGGGGTTTTTCTGCATTTGCGTTTCCTCGTTAACAAAATTCTGGGGTCTGTGTTATTTCCTTTCTGCATTATATTTTTTTTAATATAATAGAAATAATACAGGTTGTGCATTAGATCAATCAATTGGATAGTCCAACCTAACGGTTGTTGATTGATATTGATTGATCCTTGGATATTGGTCTTTGGTACCATCCAAGTTATTCCTTGTGTTTGATAAAGATTCTCTATTGACTTAGCTTGAGTAATGATCAAACCAAGAGAGAGATATTAACTCCTTGAGATACTTTTATCTAGATTGAGTCCGATTGTCTAGTTGATTCTCTAGCGAAGTATTTCGGAATTAGTCCATACAGATTGTTGAGCGAAATATTGGGTGGTGTTGTTAGACCCCCGATTTTTCAATTGGTATCAGAGCAGGAAAACACGTTTAAGACCTTATAAGTCTGCGTTTGTAGCGATCTGACTATATGGACCATAAAGTCTCTAATGAAACAACACCAGTTAGGAGTCACTATGGTATATTTCAAAGTCCTGAAATATCCAAGAAATCCTCTGTCTCTTGTCCTGGGTCTGTATCTGCATTCGATTGGGAAACATCTCTTGATGAACAATTGGATGAGCTCTCCGATGATAGTGACTCAGAAGAAGGACAAAGTATTGATGAGGAAGTTTCTCAGTATATCAAGTTGTTAATCGTGCTTTGAAAGAGACGAAGTCAACGGCTTGCTTGAGCAAATACATGGATCCTCTTTGTCAAGAAAACAGAAAGTTGAGAAAACTCTTTAAAGGATATGATTGTGGGTACAGACTCTTAAAATCTATCGTTAAAGATTGTGATGAAGATTTACACACACAAAAGTCTGAATGTGATAATCTTCTCCTAAACCTCTGTTTGTTGAAATAAAAACTTGCAGATGCTGAGGAAAGGTGTGACTCTCAAGAAAAATATTTTAATGACAAAGAATTCAGTATCCATGTCAAAGAAAAATCCTTGGAAACTGATCTTGCAGCTGCTCGTGATAAAGTAAAATCACTGGAAGTGAATCTAAGAAGGTTCAATTCTATCTCTACAAAATTGTCTTCTATGATTGGAGCATGTAAAGAACATCGTGATACACGTGGTCTGGGCTATAAAGGAATAGACGCTCCAAAAACTAGTAAGATCAATTTTTTTAAAGCTATTGAAAATTCCTCATGTGAGAATCCACTTGCATCAAGTAATGTATCTAAAGTAAAGACTATTATCCTTCAAAATCCGCTTTCATAATAATATGAAAATCCTTTAATTGCTATTACTGCGGAAACAAAGGACATCCTGAGCGGAAATGCCGTCTACGTTTGCGGAATGAAAAACTTCATAACATTCTTACATGGATGGCTAAAGAAGTTGTTAAACCGGTATCACACATTGTTGGAGCAAGAGGAATCTTCTATCCTCAAGGGTTATACAATGATAAGTCATGTGATACCTGAGCATTCAAAATGAAAAGTGTCTACAACAGCAGAAGGAGGAGTGACAAAAGTGTGACTGATCTTTTAAAGAGAAAAAGGCACGGGAGAAAGGAAGAGAAATTTTGTTCCTCTATTCTCGACAAAGAAGGCTTTAAATCTATGACTTCTAAAACAAACTTCCTACATGTCAACAATCGAGTGTCTGATTTAAAGACCAGCATAAACAGACTCAGACGGAACATCAAGAAAACATGGAATGCAGTTAATCCAGGTATTCCTAAACCTTCTCTTGATATTTCTTCTTCATCTAAACCCAGTAGTTTGATAAATACCGTTGAGAAGGAAAAAAAGAAGTGAATACTGATGAGAAAGATGCTCATCTTATTACACCCTGACAAGTTTATTTTGTATCTCTTTTTAATATAATAAAAAGGCAGGCTCATGACTCTCAGGATTTTTTATCTTGAGACTGATGTCAGGATCATATTGTGCTTTGTTTTTGTTTTTTTTTTGTTTTTTTTTAAAAATGGGTTTCTTTTTTGGTTGCTCCTCAACATCTTTATGTTCGCGCCATTTGGGCTTCCTTGACTTGGCATGGGCCCTGTTCTCTATGTTCACGCACCAACCCCCACGAACGTCAAGTTAGTTAGGGTTTTAATGGAATACCATATATATAGTGTTCCAGAAGAATAAAAGGTCTTTCTAAAGCTTTCTTTTTGGTGCACAATGGAAGGAAGCAACAAGTTTGATGATGTTGAGTTATGTCCTATTAATATCTCTTTCTTTCATGCTCTTGATCATGAAAACGAAGATAAATTATCAGTTCTGATTTCTTCACAATTGGTAGGAAATCTTCTTAGAGATATTGAAGTTGTACGAGAGAAACTCCATATCGCAACCCGGAACCTTGAATTTCTAAAAGGAGAACTAAGGAAGGCAACTAAGGAGCTCGTTCATGTTCAATCCCTAGTTGCAGACAAGGTTTAGAGTTCGTAGGTCTTGGTTCTATTTTTTATGCCTAGATGTCTTCTTTTTGGATTAGTTGGAAGAATAACTAGTGCCTTTGGATATCAATGATTATGATTTCACATAGCTATTATTTTCATCTTTTGTTTTTTAGATTTATTGGTTTTTATTTTCTAAAAAATATTTGAAAAAGATGATGGTTTGCAATATTTAATCATTGGTTTGTTATATTGCAACTTGTTATGGGATTTTGGTGTTTACGTCCGTGAAATTATTGTCAAAAGTAAAGTCGTTCATGATCGGTATGTATGTATTGATTTAAGGATGAATGGACTTTTGACAAATACAAAAGTTAAGCCTATATTGTCAATTCGTTGATGGAAGATAGGTTAAAATCTTTTGTGAACAAGGATAAAGTCTATTATATTGTTATGCATATAATGATGGAAAATAGAATAGATCCTTGTATGTTATCCACGGTATTGATATTCATTGATCCATTTCGTTATGTATTACCGTTAAGGCTCCGTAATATATCATGTATTGATCATGATACAACTAAGTGGATTATTTGATTAGCTTGGTTGGTTGTCCCATAAGATAAGTTATGTTGAGCATTTGGAACTAAATTAATCATCTTGCATGGTTATTTAGTTTGTACTCCATAAGTTTTCCTTCTTATGTTGAGTACATGTACGGTTAAGGTTGTCATGTTCCATGATAACTTAGTCGGGGTTCCATAATTTCTCTTATGTTGATCCCAAAATAATTAAATTGATTACTTTGGTGATTAGTTTGGTTGTTTGATTACCAATTAGATCAATTATAGGTTCTCTTGTAATTAATCTAGTTGAGATTTCATATATTCCACAAGTTCTTGTGTTGAGTATATGAACGACTACTAATCATGTTCGATTGGTTAATGTAGTCGTATATTCCGTAAGGTTTTCCTTATGTTGAGTATTTGAACGGTTAAATTAGTCATATCCATATGATTGGTTTAGTCATAGCTCCGTAAGTTTACTTATGTTGAGCACAATCAATTAAATTGATCAGTTTTTTGGTTTGATTTAGTTGCGTATTCCGATTAAATTAATCATGGGTTTACTTGTGATTAATTTGATTGAGTTTTGGATATAAGAATCATTCTTAATGGTTTTTGTGTCCAATAAAAATCCTTCTTTTCTTTTCGAAATTAAGGTCGCTCTTGTTGTTCCCTTGGGAATAAAATCAAATGGGGGAGAGTTCTTTTGAACTTGTGCTTAATGGTAATATCTTGTGGGGAGTGCGGTTGTGGAATTTTAGAGGGGTTATCTTGTATCTTTAAACTCCTTAATGAATGTTGTTAGCTTCGGCTATATGATTGCATCTAAATTAAGATGATGTGTGTCTTCTCGTTTAGTCATGAAATGTCTCTTGTGGAAATTTCATTATGATCCCATTCTTGTACCTTTGCCAATTTTTTTGACAAAAAGGGGGAGAATTAATGTAGGTCACACTACATATACATATGGTTTTCGGATCATTGTGTAAGGGGGAATGGTTTCCATGGTAGAGATGGATTATTGACTAAAGGGGAGTGATGCATATCACTGTAGTATTATTGTTAAAGTTGTGATACAATTGGACTTTGACATTTGTAATAATACTATGACACTGTATAACAATGATCAAGAATTATGTTTTCTCATTGTTATAGCTACGGATCGTCAACAACGATGATACTAAACTTACAACCTTTGGAATCATTGGAGTACTTGGAAGGACGAAGATTTCAAGGAACGTTGAAGATTAGGCATGTGGAATATGAGCTACTATAGTTTCATTATATTTTTTGTATCCCATATGTATTGATAGTTTTTTCACTAAAATTGATAAAGGGGGAGATTGTTAGAGCATTGCTCGGTCAAACTCGCATGTGTTGCTATCTCAAGCATATTTGTCAGTGTTAGTGATCAAAACTATAAGTCTTGATTTCTAGTCTATTTAGCTAAGTCTCGGACTGGGATAGTAAGTGTAGTTGAGCTCAAGGACTTCATGGCGATTCATCAGACAAGCAAAAGATCTACTCAAGAAACCGTTGGAACTTCTCGACAAAAAGGTATGTGAAGACTTGAACTTATCTATCACTCAAAAGTCTATCTATTTTATCTCCTACATCTTGAGACAAAAGTCGTATGCTATATATATAGACTAGATCATACACATTTGATATTTCGAGTCGAGTATATCTCGCCTATCTATATCTCGAAATATGTGTTGGTAAGCGTTGCGCTTCGATCATGTTTTTATTTACCTAGTGACGAAAGTCATGATACGTTTCAATCATCTTGAAAATTGCTTTGACGAGAAATAGTGTAACAACTATATAACGTCCGTTAAGAATATTTAAATGATTGGAATGAGAGTTTAGATTACATAACCATAGTTGACATAAGTATGTTGTGAAAACACATATGTGCATAAGTCCCATGCTGGAATTTGTCTAAGTAGCCAAGTCCGCGAACTGACGGGAGTTCTCTTACCGAGAATTTCTGTTGGGATTTCCAAAAACTCGTTTGCGTGTTTAGTCCGCGAATTCAGTCCGCGAACTGGCAGAAGTCTCCTTGCCGAGATTTTCAACTGAGTTTGGAAAAATCTATTGGTTATCTTAAGTCCGCGAACTTGTTTGTGAGCTTAAGTGGTTATGATCTAAAGATGTGCTCTGAACATGAAACTTAAATTACTAAGGAATGCTTTATGCAAACCGTGGCTATAATGTTCATGAGCCGATTCAATTGAATCAAATCATCTTTGTTTCAATTGTGTCTTGTGTAGTTACATAAGATTTCATAGCAATTGAACAACTCTATAACTAGTTCATATTGAGTCAATTGAACTAGTTATGGTGATGAAGAATATGGTTGATATGAAATGATCAAATGGCTAACCTTTTGGTTGACCGTTATTGAACCAACAATGCACACGATTGGGTATGGTTAACAAACCTAGATTCGTGCAGTTCATTTGTGTATGAAAAGCTAAGATTTCGATCTAACGGTTGAGATATATTAGCTTGAATCTAAATCAGGTTTCATCTAACGGTGGATAATGTTTGCTTTATGAGCAAGGCGAAACCCTGATTTGAAAGGCTATATATATGAGACATCTATCAATGGGCAAAACTAATCCCCACACGTCTTGTGTGATACTAGTGCGCTCGCTAGAGTCGATATCCATTAACCTTTGGTTTTCTTCTTCTAAAACCAGGTGTTTGTGGGTGAAAATGGTTTCTGCTGATTTCGGTAATTTCGGGTGTGTGGGTGAGAAACGAATTTAAAACCTAAACAATATACTGCAAGGGAGTAATTTAGATTCGAGAGATAAATCTGTACAAGTCCGGCCTAAACTAAGAAATGGCCGTTCCAGACTTACTTCGGTCACAAAGTGAAGGAGAATGGGTTGGTTTTGGGGAAGGAAGCAAGGAAAGTGATGAGACCAGAATAGTTGATTCTGGAAGAGTAGTTGTGTTACGACTTGTATCAGAAAGTGGGAAGCTCACAGATGGAAAGCTAGCCAACGTTTTTTTGAGTGGTGTATATTCCTGACTTAACTTGTTGTTCGGTAGAAATAGGTAAGACCTATTTATATAAGTCGAAGTGAAACGTACTACGGTCTCATTAAGGAATGGACAAAATGGGTGAGTAAATGGGAGGAGGTGGTAACAGTTAACACATGGAATTGATGTTCCATAGTTAACGCATGGAATCAATGTTCCATAAAACCGTTAAAGCATGGAATTGATGTTCCATAAAACCGTTAACGCATGGAATTGATGTCCCATAAAAGAGAGTTTCACCATTAACTCTCTATATTTACTAACCGCCTCATCCTTATGACACTTCCTTATGACGGGCGTAGTGTACGCCGCACGCCATAAACCGCCAAACCAATACCCAAAGAGGATCCCCCATTTTGTGTTGATGTCTCGAATGTCTTTCTGGAAAACATGTAGCGTATTGTCTCCTGGAAATTCGAGCTTGGGAAACTTGCTGGCTTGGTGACCTTCTGTAGATGGTGGATTTTCGACAAAGGGTAGAATTGTAAAACTATACTCCAGATTCGGCAACCGGATGAGTATTGAGACTCATGTCTCTCATTAAAGCATGAAAGCTCATGTCATACATCTCTGACTGAGAAGGCTGTCTCTCAGAGTACGTGTAGATATGTAGTCTCTCAGCTAAGGCCACGACACATCTCATGAATACTGAGCAATTTCAGTAATTACTCCGGATCCGGCAATCGGATGAGTATCGAGACTCATGTATTTGTGCATGAAAGTTCATTCCACCTCTGATGGAGAAAGTCTCTCGGAGAAGATGAAGATGTGCAGTCTCTCAGCTGAGGCCACGGCACATCTCATAATGTATAGAATCGAAAGATTGGGCGGTTCCTAGACAACATGTCTGCTAGTATAGAGCGACAACGTCTTCGGGATGTAACCAGATTTTCCCCGACTATGCAAGAGGAATATGACACTCCAGCAAGTTCATATTGCTCAACCCTCAGATAATTAATGCTCCTAGACAGGAAGCCCTTCTAGTATAGAGCCAGCAATTAATTATCTTAAATCGTCTGAATATCCAACAATATTCTACGAGTCGTCAGTTAATCGCCTGAATATTCAGAAATATTCTACGATTCCTCGTTATTTCGTTACTTTAATATGTGGTTCTTCCCATCAGAATTCCACAGGTTAGTAATAAATATTCAACGGAATAGGCATCTGAGCATCGAATAAGCCCTGACAAAAATGGTGCAAGTGTAATTAGCAGATAATGCACAGACCAGCATTTTGAATGCACGAACGAGCATTTCAAAAATACGAACGAACGAGGAACCTATGCAAAATAGGAAGGGAAAATAATAATAATAAAATATTAAACAAAAGCGCCAGGGACTAGGCTCACCAGCCGACCAGTCATGCCGTGACTAGTCCCGCGCCCAATTTTATATTTTACCATATTTTTACTATTTTCACGATCTCATGAAAATCCTCTCGTTCGGGAAAATTTCCTTTATTTCAAAGAAATTATCTAAATCACATGATTTTATCAAAAAATAATAAAATTAGGGAAAGGTGTCGCGGGACCGAGCACCAGCCGGCCATGTCTTGGACGTGGCCGGTCCCACACCTCACGTCTCCATTATTTTATTATTTCTCCCAAATTATGAAAATTCCTTGATTTTATGAATTTTCCTTAAAATCATGAAAATTACCTAATTTCATGTATTTTTATCTAAATCACATGATTTTATCAAAAAATAATAAAATTAGGGAAAGGTGTCGCGGGACCGCCGGCCGGCGGTCATGCCTTGGCCGTGGCCGGTCCCATACCTAACGTCCCATTATTTTATTATTCCTTCTCAAATTATGAAAATTCCTTGATTTTATGAATTTTCCCTAAAATTACCTAATTTCATGTATTTTCTCTAAAATCATGGAAAATATTAAAAAATTAGGAAAACTTGTGGGACCGGGCTCTAGCCGGCCGGCCATGCCCTAGCCGGTCCCACATGCCCATTATTTTATTATTATTTGGTGTTTGATTTCCTGATTTCATGAAAACTCCCTGATTTCAACAAAATATCTTGGTTTTCAACCAATCCCTTTGATTTTATGAAAAATTATCTAAAATCATCAAAATTACATAAAATTGGGAAGAGTGCCTTGGGCCCCGCGCCCATTGGTCGGCCGACTATGCCACGGACATTGCCGGTCCCAAACTCCCATTCCCTATTTTATATTTTAATTTATGTTTCTCATCTCATGGAAGTTCCTTAATTTCGCCAAACTCTCCAGTTTCATGGAATTTCCCTTTAATCAGAAAAAAATACATAAAATCACATAAAACTGGGAAAAGCATGTGGGACCGTGTGTCAGCCGGCCGGCCATGCCCTAGCCACACCTTGTGATTCCTTGTTTATTTATTATTTCCATCATCTCATGTATTTTTTCCGGTTTCAGCAAAACCATGGATTTTGCATATTTTCTCCAAATGTTGCGCAAACGTGCATCAGAAAAAAAACAAAATTCTCAGGACTGAAGCACGGACACTATGGTGACACGGGCACATCTCCTTGACCGACCAAGGGTGACCCTGAGGCTTGCAAACAGCTGGTCCCGCATGTTTTAATGATTTTAACCTAATTTGCTCAGTTGCTCATATTAGGTTCGAACTCTTTCCAAACAATTGGAAGTTCGCTCAAACGACCATCTACTGGTCCCACGACCATCAAGAGCCGGTCTCATGACCTCTTGGTCGGCCCCTCATATTTTCTACATCAGGTTTTATGATTTGTTGCTCACACGAGCATAATTTCAGTAAATGATTAAACCAGCATTTGATCATTCTTTCACTAACTGGTCCTCAAGAGACTTTGGTATTTTTTGCCCATTCGAGCATCTGGGCGTTATATGGTGAACCCGTCATCCCATGTAGCCAGTCCCCTGTTGATTTGAGATAAATCATCATTTCAGTAAAATTAGAATTTTGAATCCAGAGTTCTGCAGAAACGTGATTCTGTGCAGATTCGAACACTCTGATAATTTTATGTTGATTCAATGATTGATATTCATATTTATTTTGCTCGACCCAGCAGTCAGTAACTTAAATTAATATTTTATTTGGTCCAGCTACCAACAATTCATCAAAAGAAAAATATCTGCTCGAACTAGCAATATTCGCTCGAACCGGCAATATTTATTCAATTAGCAATATTCGCTCAGACTAGCAATATTTGCTCAAATCAAAGAATATTGGTTCAACTACCAATATTCAACAATTTAGCAACACAGTTTTGCTCGTCTTAGGTTATAATGATACCTCGTCTCAGCAGACACATTAAATTCATGAGTTTCGAAACATTTGCTAATCATGTTCAACTCAGCGCTACATGGACTCATCGTCCCATAAAGTCAGCAACTGACTCCACAATCACGAGATTTCAATCGTGTCACATGGGGGGATATTAACTAGGGTTTTGGTCTGGCGGTCTACGACACGTGTGTTAACCCACGATGAGAATGTAAGCAAGTCGTGCAATCAGTTGGAAGAGTCAGCAAAATAGTGGGTGGAAAGTTAACCAAGTCTCCGCACGATGAGTAATTGGTTTTAACATGATTTCCCCATTTCCCATTCTCTGATTCCAGCAACTGTCACACTTCATGGGATCATGGTGTTTTTAACTCCGGCATTATAAAATGTCCCTGAATCCTGATTGAAAAGACAGAGGTTTTTCGAACAATCGAACAACATTCGCCAAAATGAGAAATTTCTCATCATAGTTCATACAGACAATCTTTCGTCTACACGAACTCACAGAAATTACTCTCAATTGAGCAACATTCAATCATTCAGAGCATTTTCATGCTGAATTCACAACACACCTACAGTCTCAGATCACCATTGATCTCATGCATTTCTCAGCTTCCCTCCTACAGATCAACCCATCCTCTCTTGTGACCGAATTGACTCTGGAATGACCATTGTTCTTGGTTTAGGCCGGGGTATTACAGATTGATCTCTCGAACTTAAAGCACTCCCTTCTTGCAGTGCATCTGTCTGAGGTTCAACATTTCGCTCGGTTCAAGGAGTCTCCACACGGTCGACTCTTAAATTCCGTAAAAACCAGCAAATCGTTTTTCCCCATTCACACCTTCGACGGTCGAGATTTTGCATCTTAAGAGGAAAGGTAGCCGTTCATCTCCGCACGCTTTCGTTTTAGGTGGCCGCATAGAGAAGGCCAGCATGGTGGCGCGGCAAGGTCGGCATGCCATTGGCATGGCATGCCTTGGCGCGGCTTGGCGTGGCCAAACTAGGGTTTTGGGTCAAAGGTTACCATGCGTTGTCTGGTAACCTTGGACGGCTAGGATTTGCTCATGGGATTGAAGAGAGACCGTTGATTATTGCACGCTTTCGTTTTAGTGGCCGCATAGGGAAGGCCAGCATGGTGGTGCGGCAAGGTTGGCATGCCATTGGCACGACATTCCTTGGCGCGGTTTGGCGTGGCCAAACTAAGGTTTTTGGGTCGAAGGTTACCATGCGTTGTCTGGTAACCTTGGACGGATATGATTTGCTACTTGGATTGAAGAGCGACCGTTGATTGTCGAACGCCTTTGTTTTAGTGGCCGCATAGGGAAGGCCAGCATGGTGGCGCGACAAGGTTGGCATGCCATTGGCGTGGTTTGGCGTGGCCAAACTAGGGTTTTTGGGTCAAAGGTTACCATGCGTTGTCTGGTAAACTTGGACGGCTAGGATTTGCTCCTGGGATTGTAGGGAGACCGTTGATTGTCGCATGCTTTTGTTTTAGTGGACGCATAGGGAAGGCCACCATGGTGGTATGGCATGCCTTTGCGCGGTTTGGCGTGGCCAATCTAAGGTTTTTTGGTCAAAGGTTACCATGCGTTGTCCGGTAACCTTGGACGGCTAGGATTTGCTCCTGGGATTGAAGGGAGACCGTTGATTGTCGCAGGCGTTTGTTTTAGTGGCCATATAGGGAAGGCCAGCATGGTGGCGCGGCAAGGTTGGCATGCCATTGGCATGGCATGCCTTTGCGCGATTTGGCGTGGCCAAATTAGGGTTTTTGGGTCGAAGGTTACCATGCGTTTTCTAGTAACCTTGGACGGATATGATTTTATCCTGGGATTGAAGGGCGACCGTTGATTATCGCACGCCTTCGTTTTGGTGGTCGCATAGGGAAGGCCGACAGTATAGTGGAGCCGCGGGTTTGGCATGCCGTTTGGCACATGGTGCGGCTAGCATGGCTAGGGCCATGTGAAGGTGCAGTTGGCTTGGCATGGTGGGGCCAAGGGTTTGGCACGCCGTTCGCACATGGTGCGGCTAGCATGTCTAGGGCCAAGGAAATGTGTGTTTGGCTTGGCATGGTGGGGCCAAGAGCTTGGCATGCCGCTTGGCATATGGTGCGGCTAGCATGGCCAGGGCCAAGGAAAGGTGTGTTTGGCTTGGCATGATGGGGCCAAGAGATTGGCATGCCGCTTGGCACATGGTGCAGCTAGCATGGCTAGGGCCAAGGCAAGGTGCGTTTGGCTTGGCATGGTGGGGCCAAGGGTTCGGCACGCCGTTAGCACATGGTGCGGCTAGCATGGCTAGGGCCAGGGCAAGGTGCGTTTGTCTTGGCATGGTTGGCATGCCTTTGGCGTGGTAGGAGTGGCTGGCACGACTTGCCATTGGCACAGGGGTACGGCTAGCATGGTTGGCCTGCCTTGGCGCGATAGGCGTGGATGGCACGGCTTGCCATTGGCACAGGGGTGCGGCTAGCATAGTTGGCATGCCTTGGCGTGGTAGATGTGGCTGGCACAACTTGTCATTGGCACGGGGGGTGCGGCTAGCATGGTTGGCATGCCTTGACGCGATAGGTGTGGCTAGCACCGCTTCCCATTGGCACAGGTCTACGGCTAGCGTAGTTGGCATGCCTTGGCGCGGTAGGTGTGGCTGGCACGGTTTGCCATTGGCACATGGATGCGGGTAGCATAGTTGGAATGCCTTGGCGCGGTAGGTGTGGATGGCACGGCCTTTCATTGGCACGGGGGGTGCGGCTAGCATGGTTGGCATGCCTTGGCGCGATAGGTGTGGCTGGTAATTTTCTCGTAGACATATTAAAGGGTTCAATAAATGTGTTTATGGTCATAATGACGTCATGTCAGCTGTGCGGTTTTACGGTTTTAACCCTAGGCTAAAAACCACCATCAACATTAAGTCCATGCTTAGATCGGAACGGGAGCATCGTTGCGAGGTAAGCATAAGATAGTGACAGGCTGGGACGAGAAATAGAAACAAGTCGTGATAAGATGGTCAGGAAAGTCTGACTAACCTTTTCGGGAGGTAAAGAGAGTTTGCGTTTCCCGTGTTGGCAGCCTTGTATAAATTGTGCTGGCTCGACCGTGAACTGGTGAGATGTAGATCGTCGGCTTGGAATGGGAGCCGCAGGCATTGGTCGGCTTGGAATGGGAGCCGCAGGCGTAGGTCGGCTTGGAATGGGAGCCGCAGGCGTTGGTCGGCTTGGAATGGGAGCCGCAAACATCTGTCGGCTTGGAATGGGAGCCGCAGGCGTCGGTCGGCTTGGAATGGTGTAAACTGGTTTCGGAACTTCGGCTTCCAAACGATGGTGATGACGTTGGAACTTCGGTTATCAAATGGTAGTGATGGCGCCTGGAAACTTTGTCTAAATTAGGGTTTGGCATGCCGAAACCCTAATTAGCGCCCCTTACTAGAATCGTTGTAGAATTCTCGTACGAACTCGGATTTTGATGGTCCGCCACTCCATATGACCGGAAAAGAATTTCCTATCTCCGTAGGAAGGAATAGTTAGGTTTCGAGCTCGTTTAGAAGGTTAAAAAGGCCCGACAGTGAAACTCAGGAAGAATTCATGAGGGATGTTGCGGGCCCGTGGAATGATGTCGTCTGGCTTCAATTCCGTGGAAGGATGGGAACTGGTTTTGGAACTTCGGATACCAAATGGTGGTGATGGCGCTGGAAGTTTGGCCACCAAACAGTGGTGATGACGCCTGAGAACTTTGTCAAAACCAGGGTTTGGGATGCCGAAACCCTAATTAGAGCTCCTTAATAAAATCGTTGTAGAATTCTCGTACGAACTCGGATTTTGACGGTCTGCCCCCCAATCTGACCGGAAAATAATTTTCTATCTCCCAGCGCGGAAATAGTTAGGGTTTGAGCTCGATTAGGAGGTGAAAACGGCCCGACAGTGAAACTCAGGAAGAATTCAGTAGGGATGTTGCGGGCTCGGGATAACATAGTCGCGTCGAAGTCATCTATTCCCGTTCATGGAGCAAGAAGGAAAATTTATTCTGTGCAAACTCTAGAAACTCCGTCCGTATGAAAAGAGGTATTGACCTTCTTCTTTTTTCTGTCGCTCGTCCCGATCCGTGCTTTCGTCTGCGGTGTCTCTCCAGTGGATTCCACAATTTCCCAAACTCAATTGCATTCTTGGGACGGATGGATGTGGTTGCGTTGTCGGTCCATCCTTGATTTTAGGTTGTTCAGTGCTTGGACCTTCTAATCACGATGACAGTATGCTGGATGCTTGTATGGTCGAAATCTTACGGAACCACTGGATGAAATAGATGGGTTGGGAGACGTTTCGTTACCGACGTGCTGCTATCAAGTATTCAAGGAATTTGTACTATCATATGTAATGAGATGCGGTGAGAAGTCTCCAGTTATATTTCTGTTAAATCCGATGGCACGGCCGAACATGTGAATGTATCTCTGTGGCGTGTTTTTGGAGTCTTTGATGCACATGTACGGCTTTGTGTTGAGAAATTCCCGTGGCTCGTAAAACTTTGACAGTGATGATGTTAAAATCAGAAATAACTTTGTTGAGGGGAGTGAAAGCGTCCCATGCTGGTAGTCCCCTTGTGTAACCTACTTTCATTGCATCGTCTTAACTCTACGTCCACGGGGTTTGATACAAGCTTATTGTATTCTTTTGGTTGCGACGCTGGGATGCTCAGAATATCACATGAACGAAATATTCTGGATAACGAAGAGGTAGAAATGAGAGAGTTATGTTGTTTATCGTGGCTTCCTCTATTTCTTCAAGAAAATGTATCAGTCGCGTCTCTGAAGTTATCTCATGAGTTTTTGATGGTCGTTGAGTGCGATGAGCAGTCCCCAATCGCATTTTTCTTTAGTTTCTGAAGTTGTTTTCCTCTGAGCAGGCATGGGATCCTCCGCGGTCTCGTAAAGTGTTGAACACGTCTTCTAGACAGAGAGGTGATGATATTCTTGCGTTGCATCCTCGAAGAGTAGATGACCTTGTTGTGGCTATGGCTTTTTGGCTGACTGTGTCTTCTGAGCTTTGACAGTAAAGTAATTTCATGTATATCCTCAGTCCTCAAGTATGGTTTATATGTTTCCATTTTTGTAGTGATTGCTGCTGTGGTGAAGCTCTGGCTGGTATCAACAAATGAGCGGCAACAATTCTTGGTAGCAGATGTAATCAGAAGAGACTACATTGTCGTGGTAACAAAGTAGGTTGGCTGGAATTGTATGGGCTTCCATGGAACTAAAGAGATTGGCTGGATGCGTAAGCGAGCAAACTGTCCCTGATCACAAGTTTTTGGCGAGATGGATCAAAAGGCGGCCACGACTATGAAGATTAGCTGGATATGATCATGATCCTTGACACGGGGAGCGTGGTGGTACGACCCTTTGCAGGAAGAAGCGGCGTTGAAGCAGCTTCGGCTCTTGGAGAGGATATTGAAACTTAAGAAGTCAAACGCTAAATCTTTGGCTTCGAATCCTGGAACAGCTTATGGAGAGAACGCTGAAGCAGAGCGGCTGCTGGAGCGAGCGTTGAAGCGGAGCGGCTGCGTTAATCAGTAGGTTGTCAAATTGGACACCCTTTAGGCGAACAATGGTTAGGAGTCCCCAGTTCCATCTATCAATCGTGCTTTTCATGAGAGGTTGGGGTTTGGGATCGACTTCTCTGGTTGGAAACGGCTGCTTCCCTGATGCAGTGCGGTTGAGGGCTGCAAATATGCCTTGATACTGCGCAGGAAGAGAGTCTTTGTGAACTTAGGGAGGTTGCTGATTTTCTTTGCCTCGATTTTGGAGAAGTCATTCCTGATCTTTACGAATTATGAAATTGGATTGCTGATTCCATTCCACTGGGCGTTCAGAAACAACAATGGAAGGATGCAAGCTGCAGTAAAGATGCAACCTGTTAGCGCTGGAAGGATGCAAATTGTTAGCGCTGGAAGGATGCAAGCTGTCGGCGCTGGAGAGATGCAAGCTGTTAGTGCTGGATCGGCTTGGAATGGGCGCTGGCTTGGCGCAGGCGCTTGTCTTGGCACGGCGTTGGCTTGGCGTGGCGCGGAACGTTGGCTTGTCATGACGCGGACTGTTGGCTTGTCATGACGCGGAATGTTGGCTTGGAACGACGCTGGCTTGGCGTGGCGCGGTAGCAATAAAGTGTCCAAGCATATTCCAGGTCTGTACTCCAGCGTTTCTCTTCCAATTTGTTTTCTTTTTTTCTTGTGTTGGTGCAAACCCTAGCCATAGGTATGCCTTCCATAAATCTGTAGAAATATTGTTCTTCTGAACTGGTGTAAACCCTAGCCGTAGGTATGCCTTTCATAAACTTGGATAAATAATTCATCATAAACAATTCCTCTTCGAATATCGCCGTAGTAACATCGGCTAGTGACGGGTAATCATTATTATTCAAAGTGGGTACGTACGGGTAGGTGACTGATTCCACGAAGAACCGGGCATTAGGGTTTTCCTCTTTTTTTTTTTTTTGTAAGTCAAACAAAGCGTCTGGTTTATGGTTTGATTTTCTGGATTTTTGGGTTGATAGACAAGTGTTACCTATGAGGGTTTTGGATTATTATTCGGGATGAACTGTTTTAGGATGATGACGTTTTTGGTTATGATTTTAGATGACACAAACATCCCAGGGAAGATATGGAACCGTGAACGTTGTGTGTCAGTAGATGACATGGAATGAAACATAACATGGCTATCGGTTTTATCATTTCCGTGAAAACTTAAAATAGTAAACCATGTATTTTTTCTAGGCAAGACTTACTCGGTTTTTTGGATCTGCTAACGAAAAATGAGTCAGGTGCAAGTCCTAGTTTTGTTGGAAGCACCAGCGCTATTGTGGAAAGTCCCCATGCGTCTCTAAGTCACCTGGTAATCGATTTGTCGATCCCTGGTCGGGTCGTTCGCTTTTAAGCACTAGGAAGTCCCCAGTCATCCCTTATCGCGTCAAGACTGATAATCGGGGGGTCTGGTAACTGAGTCGTCGATCCCTGAGAGGATCGCCTGCTTCTACCGTCTTGATGTCTGGGTTGAAGCATGAGATCGAAGATTGAAAATTGACATTGTAACCGAAAGATCAATCTCCCACTGTGGTCGCCAATTGTTTGTGGGTGAAAATGGTTTCTGCTGATTTTGGTAATTTCGGGTGTGTGGGTGAGAAACGAATTTAAACCCTAAAAAATGTACTGCAAGGGAGTACTTTAGATTCGAGAGATCAATTTGTACAAGTTCGGCCTAAACCAAGAAATGGCCGTTGCAGACTTGCTTCGGTCACAAAGTGAAGAAGAATGGGTTGGTTTTGGGGAGAGAAGCAAGAAAAGTGATGAGACCAGAATAGTTGATTCTGGAAGAGTAGTTGTGTTACGACTTGTATCAGAAAAGTGGGAATCTCACAGATGGAAAGCTAGCCAACGTTTTTTTGAGTGGTGTATATTCCTGACTGAACTTGTTGTTCGGTGGAAATAGGTAAGACCTATTTATACAAGTCGAAGTGAAACGTACTCTGGTCTCATTAAGGAATGGAAAAAATGGGTGAGTAAATGAGAGGAGGTGGTAACAGTTAACGCATGGAATTGATGTTCCAAAAAACCGTTAACGCGTGGAATTAATGTTCAATAAAACCGTTAACGCATGGAATTGATGTCCCACAAAAGAGCGTTTCACCATTAACTCCCTGTATTTAATAACCGCATCATCCTTATGACACTTCCTTATGACGGGCGTAGTGTACGCCGCATGCTGTAAACTGCCAAACCAATACCCAAAGAGGATCCCCCAGTTTGTGTTGATGTCTCGAATGTCTTTGTGGAAAACATGTAGCATATTGTCTCCTAGCAAGTCGAGCTTTGGAAACTTGCTGGCTTGGTGACCTTCGACGGTCGAGATTTTGCATCTTAAGAGGAAAGGTAGTCGTTGATCGTCGCATGCTTTCTTTTTTGGTGGCCACATAGAGAAGGCCAGCATGGTAGCGCGGCAAGGTCGGCATGCCACTGGCATGGCATGCCTTGGCGTGGCCAAACTAGGGTTTTGGGTCAAAGGTTACCATGCGTTGTCTGGTAAGCTTGGACGGCTAGGATCTGCTCCTGGGATTGAAGGGCGACCGTTGATTGTCGCACGCCTTCGTTTTGGTGTCGCGGCAAGGTTTGCATGCCATTGGCATGTCATGCCTTGGATCGGTTTGGCGTGGCCAAACTAGGGTTTTTGGGTCAAAGGTTACCATGCGTTATCTGGTAACCTTGGACGGCTAGAATTTGCTCCTAGGATTGAAGGGCGACCATTGATTATCACACGCATTTGTTTTAGTGACCGCATAGGGAAGACCAGCATGGTGGCGCGACAAGGTTGGCATGCCATTGGCATGCCTTCGCGCGGTTTGGCGTGGCCAAACTAGGGTTTTTGGGTCGAAGGTTACCATGCGTTGTCTGGTAACCTTGGACGGCTAGGAATTGTTCCTGGGATTGAAGGGCGCTCGTTGATTGTTGCACGCCTTTGTTTTAGTGATCGCATAGGGAAGGCCAGCATGGTGGCGCGGCAAGGTTGGCATGCCATTGGCATGGCATGCCTTGGCGCGGTTTGGCGTGGCCAAACTAGGGTTTTTGGATCGAAGGTTACCATGCGTTGTCTGGTAACCTTGGACGGCTAGGATTTGCTCCTGGGATTGAAAGGAGACCGTTGATTATCCCACGCCTTCATTTTGGCGGCCGCATAGGGAAGGCCGGCATGGTATAGTGGGGTCGCGGGTTTTGCATGTCGTTTGGCAATGGTGCGGCTAGCATGGATAGGGCCATGGAAAGGTGCGGTTGGATTGGCATGGTGGGGCCAAGGGTTTGGCACGCCGTTGGCACATGGTGCGGCTAGCATGGCTAAGGCCAAGGCAAGGTGCGTTTGGCTTGGCATGGTGGGGCCAAGAGCTTGGCATGCCGCTTGGCATATGGTGCGGCTAGCATTGCTAGGGACAAGGCAAGGTGCGTTTGGATTGCCATGGTGGGGCCAAGAGCTTGGCATGCCGCTTGGCACATGGTGTGGCTAGCATGGCTAGGGCCAAGGCAAGGTGCGTTTGGCTTGGCATGGTGGGGCCAAGGATTTTGCACGTTGTTGGCACATGGTTCGTCTAGCATGGCTAGGGACAGGGCAAGGTGTGTTTGGCTTGGCATGGTTGGCATGCCTTTGGAGTGGTAGGCGTGGCTGGCACGGCTTTCCATTGGCACAGGGGTGCGGCTAGCATGGTTGGCATGCCTTGGCGCGGTAGGTATGGCTGGCACTGTTTGCCATTGGCACAGGGGTGCGGCTAGCATAGTTTGCATGCCTTGGCGCGATAGGTGTGGCTGGCACGGCTTGTCATTGGCACGGAGGATGCGGCTAGCATGCCTTGGCGCGGTAGGTGTGGCTGCATGGCTTGCCATTGGCACAGGGGGTGAGGCTAGCATGGTTGGCATGCCTTGGCGCGGTAGGTGTGGCTGGCATGGCATGCCATTGGCACATGTGGTGTGGGAATTATGGTTTGGCATATCGGAACCCTAATTAGTAATAAAAAAAAGGTACCCTGGTAATTTTCTCGCAGACATATTAAAGGGTTCAATAAATGTGTTTATGGTCATAATGACGTCATGTCAGATGTGTGGTTTTAACACTAGGATAAAAACCACCATCAACACCAGGTTAACGACTTAAAGACTTCATTGGGATTGTGAAGCCAGACCGATACTACTTTTATCGTAGTTGTGTGATCTGATCTTGCATCTTCTATCGTACGAGTACAATCATATTGATTGTCTTGAGATCGTGAGAGTTCTCCGATAGGCAAGATATAAAATGTAATCACAAACATCTTCGTCTCATCGTTTGTGATTCCACGACATCTTGTTTCGCTACCATATGATTAAGATTTTTGTGAGGTGATTGATTAATCTAGGTTGTTCTTCGGGAATATAAGACCGGATTATCAATTGGTTTCTGTTCACATTGATTATATATCAAAAGACGAAACAAAACTTTAGGGTTTTTCTACGGGAGACAGATTTATCCTTTGATAGACTATTCTGTGTGAGATAGATTTTTTTATTATTAAAGCCTGCGATTTTGGATCGTAGGAACTCTTAGTTGTGGGTGAGATCATCTAAGGGATTCAAGTGCGTAGTATCCTGCTGGGATCAGAGGCGTAGGGGTGCAACTGTACCTTGGATCAGTGGGAGACTGATTGGGGTTCAACTACATTCCAGTCCGAAGTTAGCTTGGAGTAGGCTAGAGTCTGTAGCGGCTTAATACAATATGTATTCAATCTGGACTAGGTCCCGGTTTTTTTTTTGCATTTGTGGTTTCCTCGTTAACAAGTTTCTGGTGTCTGTATTATTTCCTTTCTGCATTATATTTTTTTAATATAATAGAAATAATACAAGTTTTGCGTTAGATCAATCAATTGGATAGTCTGACCTAACGATTGTTGATTGATATCGATTGATCCTTGGATATTGGTCTTTGGTACCATCCAAGTTATTCCTTGTGTTTGATAAAGATTCGCTATTGACTTAGCTTGAGTAAAGATCAAACCAAGAGAGAGATATTAACTCCTTGAGATACTTTTATCTAGATTGAGTCTGACTGTCTAGTTGATTCTCTAGCAAAGTATCTCGGAGTTAGTCCATACATATTGCTGAGAGAAATATTGGGTGGTGTTGTTAGACCCCCGCTTTTTCACTTGTAAAATTAAGGTCGTTCTTGTTGTTCTTTCGGGAATGACATTTTATGGGGGGGGG